>NW_024376981.1:0-3157 GCF_016835505.1 Polypterus senegalus | reverse complement strand
AAAAATTTCTAAGTCCCCTAGATGACCCCCTGCCTGAACCTTCGAAAAGTTTCTAAGTCCCCTTTTGGATGACCCCCTGCCTGAACCTTCGAAATATTTCTAAGTCCCTGCTTTTTGGATGACCCCCTGCCTGAACCTTCGAAAATTTCTAAGTCCCCTAGATGACCCCCTGCCTGAACCTTCGAAAATTTTCTAAGTCCCTGCTTTTTGGATGACCCCTGTCCTGAACCTTCAAAATTTTCTAAGTCCCTAGATGACCCCTGTCTGAACCTTCGAAAATTTCTAAGTCCCCTAGATGACCCCCTGCCTGAACCTTCGAAAATTTTCTAAGTCCCTGCTTTTTGGATGACCCCCTGTCTGAACCTTCGAAAAATTTCTAAGTCCCCTAGATGACCCCCTGCCTGAACCTTCGAAAATTTTCTAAGTCCCCTAGATGACCCCCTGCCTGAACCTTCGAAAAATTTCTAAGTCCCTGCTTTTTGGATGACCCCCTGCCTGAACCTTCGAAAAATTTCTAAGTCCCTGCTTTTTGGATGACCCCAGGTCCGCTCTATGGATGACCCCAGGACCGCTTTTTGGATGACCCCCTGCCCGCTTTCATCCCGGATGACCCCATGCCTGCTTTTTGGGTGACCCCCTTTCTCGGGAGGGCCACCGGCCCGAGGCAGATTTCGCCCAGGGTCGACGGTTCTCCCCCAGGCACCAGAGGCCCAGCCTCGGCCCCTCAGGACTTCCAGGCAGAGGTCGGTTCGGAAAAATTCTAAGTCCAGACCTGTAAAACGGGCCTCGGGAAGGCCAACGGCCCAAGGCAGATTTCGCCCACGGGCGACGGTTCTCCCGCTGGCAGCCGAGGCCCACCCCGGGCCCCTTAAGGACTTCCAGGACGAAAGGGCGCGCGGAAAGATGGCAAAGTCCCCCAAAAGCTCGCCAAAGGGTCTGAGGCCTCAGGCCCGGGGAGGGAGAACCCGTCCCCCCCCCCGAGCCGGAGAGTCAAGCAAGAAAGGCTTGACTCCTGGGCCCCACCTGGTCTTCTGCAGGAACCTCTCGGCTGAGGTCGGACTTCCGGAAGGACCCGGGGTGCCCGGCCGATCTGGCAGGCCGAGGTGACCCGGGGGCCTGCTGCCGGGTGCTGCCCTCGGTCCCTTAGAAGATCATCTGGACGTAGGGTCATGTCGATTGGTTTGGATGACCCCAGGACCGCTTTTTGGATGACCCCAGCACCGCTTTTTGGATGACCCCAGGACCGCTTTTTGGATGACCCCAGGACCGCTTTTTGGATGACCCCAGGACCGCTTTTTGGATGACTCCAGGACCGCTTTCTGGATGACCCCAGCACCGCTTTTGGATGACCCCAGGACCGCTTTTTGGATGACCCCAGCACCGCTTTTTGGATGACCCCAGGACCGCTTTTTGGATGACCCCAGCCCCGCTTTTGGATGACCCCAGGACCGCTTTTTGGATGACCCCAGCACCGCTTTTTGGATGACCCCAGGACCGCTTTTTGGATGACCCCAGCACCGCTTTTTGGATGACCCCAGGACCGCTTTTTGGATGACCCCAGGACCGCCTTTTGGATGACCCACGCATTAAATCTGTAGGGATTCCAGACCATTACACTGCCCCGTCCCCTCTGGGCATTCAACCTAACATAAGTGGAACAGTCCTCTTTGGATTTAGGGATCTCACGGAAGGACATGATGATGATGATGATGATGATGATGATGATGATGATGATGATGATGATGATGATGATGATGATGATGATGATGATGATGATAATGATGATGAGGAGGAGGATGATGATGATAGTCACGTAGACTTCTGGCTATTGGAGCATCATGATGCTTTGAGTAGGTGGTGGTGGTGGTGGTGGTGGTGGTGGCTCAGGCCACATCAATCACCTGAAAGTGATATTTGAAATTAGAAAAGAAAAAAATACATAAAGGAATGAAGGGAAAACAAAATTGGGCCAAAGATTGGGTAAATGGACTGATGCAGAGTTACCTACTGATCTCGCCCAAGGAGACAGATGGGTAAATAACTGAATGAAGATAGCAATAATGATCAGAATTGGAGAATGCAGGCAATGGACAGGCACCACAACACAGTAGGCTGAGTGTGTACATACAGATACTCTATACAGGTGAGCTGTAAATATATGTCACCTCTGACACATTACCAGATGTGAGGTGGATGTTGCCAATGTGTGGATCATTTAGAGAAAGGAGTCTATGGGCAGGCAACCGCCAAGCAGTATACGGGTGTTTGTAGGCCGTATACTGGTCCACTCAATACATTGTAAAAAGGAACCAATGGCCAGATGTGAGGTGGATGTTGCCAATGTCTGGATCATTTACAGAAAGGAGTCCATTAGGCAGGCAACCACCAAACAGTATACAGGAGTGTTTGTAGGCCGTATACAGATCAACTCTATTTGTTTCTTCGGGCAAACTGCCAGACCTGAGGTGGACATTGCTCATGTGTTGATTCTTCTCTCGATTGGAGTAAGTAGTCAATGGACAGAGGACAAAGTGAATTAATGATCCTGCCCAAAGAGGATAGAATTGGATAGGGTACAGTTAAAAAAAAAAAACAAATTATATGTGTGTGTGTGTGTGTGTGTATATATATATATATATATATATATATATATATATATATATATATATATATATAAATGTAAATGAAACAGTTATACTACTACTGCTACTACTACTACTACTACTACTACTACTACTACTACTACTACTACTACTACTAAATAATGATAACAAAAAAAAGGACACACACACACACACACACACACACACACACTGCATGATCCACCGTCTCATCCTCCGAAAAATTTCTAAGTCCCCTGGATGACCCACTGTTTCAGCCTTCGAAATATTTCTAAGTCCCCTGCATGACCCCCCTGTCTCAACCTCTCAAATATTTCTAAGTCCCCTGGATGATGAGCCCCTAAGTCTCTTAGATGACCCCTGCCTGAAACAGCGAAATATTTCTAAGTCCCCTGGATGACCCCTTGCCTGAACCTTCGAAAAATTTCTAAGTCCCTGCTTTTGATGACCCCTGTTTCAACCTCTCAAATATTTCTAAGTCCCCTGGATGACCCCTGCCTGAACCTTCGAAATATTTCTAAGTCCCTGGATGACCC
>NW_024376980.1:0-8522 GCF_016835505.1 Polypterus senegalus | reverse complement strand
TACAGACTTTTTCCTTGTTTAAGGCACTTAAAGCATAAGTCTTTAGATTTCAAAAAGTCAATTTTACTTTCATAAGTTAGATTTTGAATTGCACTGCATTCGTTAAGATCGTGATTTTCATTGCAAAAAAGACAGTGCTTACCGCTTGTACGTCCAGCCGTCTCCCCCGCTTTGACTGAGGTGTCTGTATCCATTTTTTCGTCCGCTGTAGAAAAGTTTGTAACAAAGCTGCTTTCTCTCTGGACGCTTTTCAAAAAATTCTTCTCTTGGTCAGTTTTGTCCTTTTCCTTCTTGAAGGTATGGCTTTGTGGAGCTGAGCTGTATGCGGTATCTAAAGCTGATGTTGGCTGTTCGTTAAGAAAGTTCACTGGATCGGCGAGAGGTGTTCGCCTGCTCTCCGTACTTTCAATACTCTGTACTTTGCATTGCCACGGTGCTAGTAGGTCTTGAGGAGGTTTGGAGACTTTAGTAGGAAGGTTATCCTTACTTTCAAATTGTTGTCCGCTTTGTAAGTTGGGCATAATATTTATACATTCGCCAAGAAAGTTTGCATTATCGCTCTGACCTTCTCCATCGTTTGGCTTTATTTGCGATCGCCCTTTGTCTTTTCTCATATAGACCTCGGCTTTCTGTAGCTGGTTTCCATAGAGACTTTCAAGTTTCTTTCTGGCCTTTTGATAACCTTCTAACGGTGACAAGTGTTTACAGTTTTTAACAATCTCGTGAGGTGAACCTTTAGTAAACTGTGCCAATAGGTCCAATTTATCTTGTGGGTTCCTTGCCTCATCGATAGCTCGGTCAAATGCACTTATAAAGTCCACATATTTACAAGTATCCAAAATGTGCATATATAAATTTATTATATAATAGCAATAATAATAGCAGGTCACTACTCAAAACGGAAAATGTGGGGAAGACCTGGGATCGAACCCGCAACCTCTTGATTTAGTGGCAATCGTTTGTACCTCTAACCCACCAAGGCAATTGATTAGTGGACTTCTGTTTTTACATATTGACAGCAATATCTAACTTGAATAATTTCTCTTTTCTTCCGTTATATTCTTGATTAAAAGCACACTTATTTTGTCATACCTTTTGTGAAAATGTTTATTTGATATTTGGAATTCAATCCTCACACATTCATTTTTACTATAACATGAAAAAAAATTCTGCTTTAGCTATGTGCTCAACAATTCTTGTCTCTCTTTTCCTGTCATCCTGCATTTACACAAGTCATTGTAGGCACAGAACACACATGAAATGCACGTTTTCCAAATAACGAGATATGATTGACCTCACTGGCACCTCACTGCCAGATAAAGAGAATTTTGTGATGGACACATCTCTGTCAGTGGAGGGGATGATGGGATAGCAGTCTGCTTGCTGCTTGTGCTGATCGACACATTTACAAAACAAAGACACTGACGAGGAGGTGAGAAGGATTTTAAGGTGGCACGGGATTACAACTTTTTTGATAGGCTTCATGGATTCTAATGTTAACACTGATCCAATGCTGAGGTTGGAAGATCTCTGGGGAGTGCCTGGTAACTGTCCACCATCAATATGATGAAGGCCTACTGGAAGATCCCCTTAATGGTTTCAGCGAAAGGAAAATACTTTTTTTAGCACACCTACTGATCATTGGAAATGCTGGTTCCTCCCTTTTGGGCTGGTGGATAGACCGTTATAGCCCCACAATGCCTATAGGGCTGCCTAACTAGATGACATAGTCAATTATTCTGGCACCTGGGAGGAACACCTCCACCAAATTTTCTTGCTCCACACCATCCATGATCAGAATCTCAAATTCGGTCCTAAAAAATGTTATTTCAGATTGAGGCTAAAAAACAGGATTACGTGGTGGAAAATCCCAGCAGTCCAAAGTTCCTATCATCATAACTGGCCCCGACCGCAAACTATAAGGCAGATACAAGTCTTCATGGGTCTTGCAGGGTACTATCAGATGTTTGTACCGCATTTCTCTGAGAAGGCTGTGCCTTTAACTGATCTTACAAAGAAGTGTGCTCCTAGTATGGTGGAGTGGACACCCACAACCGAGTCTGCATTCTGTGAATTAAAGACAACATTAATGATGGCTCCTATACTCATTCTTCTAACTTCTCTTTACCTTTTGTCCTCTAGACCATTGCCTCGGACACTGGCCTGGGTGCAGTGCTTAGCCAAGCCATCGATGGAGCCGAGTACCCCATAATGTACCTTAGCTAGAAACTGTGGGAGCGGGAGACGAGGTACTTGCTGTTAGAGAAGGAAGCCCTTGACATCAAATGGGTGAATACTCAGCTACAGTATTACCTCCTGGGACGTGAACTTACCTTGCTGACTGACCACACCCCCTCCCCTGCAGAGGTTGTGCTCTCATTAGGATTTAAACTTCGTGCTTTGCAATCTTATAAATTCACAGTCCTATATAAGAAGACCTCTCCTCATGCCAATGCTGATGTCTTCTCCTGGGCCCACAACCTCTAAGTAAGGTCCGCCAAGAAGCCACACCCCTTCTGGTCCACAATTTTTAAATTAAATCTACATAACAAAAGATCCGCTCCTTTTGTTGCCTTGTCCCCATACCTTTTTAAACTGGGGAAAAAGTTAGCGACTTTTATTAGTATAGATTGATTTATTCCTCAATTCCTTGGGTTTTGTGTGGTTGTAGAAGCAGATTTATGATTCTCTATTTTTTAAGGCATTGGCAAATTTGTTGCCCCCTGACATCATAAAAGCATCCCCATCTTTGACTTCAATACTACAGAGTTAGTAATGTTGAGACAACACGGGAAGTGTAGTCATACCAAATAATGGATAACGGCATAAGCGTCCATATTGTAACTGTTTGTACTGATGCAGTATAATTAACCACTTGAATATTAATGAAGCCGTCTGTACTGTATATGTTAAATAAACAACATGGAGGTTTATTCAATTATTTAGTTTTTCAGCACATTATGATTTTTAGAATTAATTTTCTTTGACTTACGTATATAAAGAATTTCCATTGTATAGATCAGAGGAGAAAACATATTTTAAGATTACACAATGTACTTTAATGGACATTTGTCATACAACAGAAACATAAATCTTACAAAACCGACCCAAATATTTATTTTAATGCAGGCACTGTGACAGAATGAACATATTTGTAAGAGCCCATCTCAGAAAATGAATGCTTTAAATTAAACTCCTTTAAATTAGTGTTTGCTTAATGTGAGTAGAATATCATTTTCGTTCATAGCTGTAGATTATGGTATAGCCGTTCACCCCATTAGTTAATATCAATTCAGAACGTCCTTAGCTCTGTCTGTGACACAGAGGGCTCATTCAGTCAGTGCGTGTTTGGAGTTTTAGTCACAATGCTGGCCTGGACTGAAGGAGCCATTTGCAGTTTGTAACTGGGGTAGGCGTACAGTGATCTGACCGTTTAGAAATGGTTTAACCGTATGAGCAAACTTAAGGAATCAAACAAGATATATAAGCAGAACTTTTCTTAAACAAGAACTTTTCTTTTCTCTATTTTTGTGTGAACTGTTTGACATTGAATTTTCACTAAAGCTTTTAAAAACAAAGACATTTTGTCTGTGGACTCCTTTCGATGTGTCACACTATTGCCAAAATCCCATGAAGCAAACTAAAGCTGTAGAACTTTGGTGACTGGTGAAGACAAATCACATTAAATCCAAATTGTCTTTCTAAGATGTTACACTTTAAATGGCAATGTTTCTTACATTTTAGTATCGAAATCATTTAAATATTATAAATGGGAGGGATCTTAAAATGACTTGTTTCAAGTCAAAGGAAATCTGTCATACAATTGCAATGTGTAAATCTTAAGAATTGGACCTAAATATTTTTTTCAGTGCTTCTTCATCAAAGCACCAAGCATGAATGAAAGACGGAAAGGAGTTGTTCATTTTATAGAGCACAAAAAAGGGTAAATGTGGCCTTTATTTATTCATTTATGTGATTTATGTGTTTGCTTTATTACTTTTACTTTATCATTTTTAATCACGAGCTCTGTATAATAATCAGTACTGTGACAACATGCATTTCTACGGCACATTTTCATACATAGGAGGAGCTCAAAGTGCTTTACCAGATGTCAAAGAGACAGAATAATAATGAAAAAGTAATAAAAACAATTCAACACTAACCTACATAACATACTGTAGATATATAATTAGTGAAAAGGAGCGTCCCTCTAGATAACGTCTTATTGTAAGTCTCTGAACAGGAGTCTGACGTTACGTTCAGATGGCTGGGACGACAGAAACATAACAAAATCTGTGGGGGTTCAAAGGGGGCCAAAACACAGAGAAGCCCCCACTGGGTGTTCTACCTGCTGAAGTCCTTCCTTATTGTCTCCCGGCGTTGTCCCAGAGGATTCGACACAGTGGGTCTCGTGGACAGCTGGGGTACCTGCCTTCATCTGAGGATGACCAGGGTGCACAGAGTCTCAGTCAGGTCGTGGTGGTGGAGGTGATGGTGGCACAAAACATCACCACAGAAAAAACAGACAAGAAAGCAGAGAAAAGTAGAGATTAGTGAAGATTGCAGATCCAGATTGAATACTATAATTCAGTGCATGAGTAGTCTACTGGGGGTTCAACTAAATCACAGCCATGAAGAAGAAAAATGTCAGAACATCTGAATCCTCTGCAGTGTGTCTAGCAGACATAACATGAAATATCTCAGAAAATTAAGAATCACTGCTTTTTATTTTATTTTATTTTTTTTTGCATTTTTCCATACCGTCCCAACTTTTCCTGATTTGGGGCTGTAATAGAGAAATACAGGCTGCCCCTCCAAGATCTGGTGTAGGACAAATTAGAAACAGGATCACACCTGAATTTTGCCCCCAATCCCAATGTGCAGCTCCTGACAGATCTCCATTTGTACACCACGGGTGGATTCCTGGAGATTATCGGTGATACACGGGGCCTCATTGTGGTTGTTGAGTCCAAATCTGTGCATGCAGTCACCAGATGGTATCGCCCTGAAGTTAGGCTTTAAATCCTGCTGCTGACACTGTGTGGCCATAATCAAGTCACTTCACCTGCCTGTGCTGCAATCTGGAAAAAAATAAAGAAAATGGAAAACAATTGCATCTCAAATGCTTTGAGTCTGTTTGGATAAAGTTGTCAGTCACATAATAATAATAATAATAATAAGGCAATGCCCTTTCTGACACTAAAATTGTTTTTCACACTATTGCAGGCACATGTGAGATTGCGGATACCTTGCATGCAACGCACATCCTTGTTCACACTTCCAGCCTCTTCTATCCCATCCATGCCAATCAAAAATGGCTTCTCAAAATCCAAGTGATGCGCAACTGACCATCAGGACTCTTTGCAAACCTTGTGGCCAAGCAGCCTGGCAGTAGACATGATGCTCACATCTGGTCCCGCTCTGGAGTCTGGCAGATGACAAGGGATGGTGGATTTAGTGGTGACTGGTTACTGGGTAAGTGACAGTGGGTGTCCTCTTCACAAACACCTGCTAGCTCCTGTGTTGAATCCTCAAACTGTGGCTGAGGAGAAGTAGAACAGCACACGTCAAAGCACATGCAGTATTGCAGAGCGCACTCTGGGCACATAGAAGATGTGATTCTGGTGCTTGAACAAGTCCTCGGGGTCTTCCATAAGCCTTGGAAAACAACACTCCTTTATTTTGTGCCACCTCGTCTGTATCTCCTCTGTTGTGAAGTGTTGCTTTCATTACCTATCACTGTTCGCTGCTGTTCTTTGTTGCAAAGAAGCAATGTCACATTTTGACATTGACATGAATTAATTTTACCAATTAGTCTAACTTTGAACTTTCTTTACTTGGTGTTTTTTATTTGAGTTTTTATTACTTAATTCTTTAACATTTATGAATGTCTGGTGTTACAATGTAACATACTTGACCAGTGAAATAGATGGGATAAATGCTCCTGTTCTTGACAGTCTGTTTTCTGGCTTGGACGCTGTGGTTGAGCCCAACAATGAAGTACTTTAAACTCGTTTCTTAAATGTCGAATAATAAAGGGCTTCAGAAAACACTTGCAAACCTCTGCCATTCTTTATTTTTGTCATTCATTATCTCGTTTTTTATTTCCTACATTTGATCGTTTTCTGGCAATGCACCTGTGGGCACTGCAGAACTAAAGGCTTGATCACCAGTGATTGTAGAAGGAAAATTTTTTATATTAGCATAGAGAATAATAAATTAACATAAAGAGCCATAAAAAGTCATTAAAAGCTTCTAAAACATTAGATTAAGCATAAATTAGAATGTTAAGCAAATAAGATAGGTCAAGCAAATAGTTAACTAAAAATCAGTTATGTTGCATTATTTTTTAAGCTTACAGCAAAATTTCTTGTCTGGGAAAGAACAGAAATTGACGTATCGAAACCAGTTTACAACAGGATAAGAGGTTGAGAACACCTGTGGTTAAGGTTGAGAAGCTAAAAGAACAAGACCACACAGAGAAGATGGCTCTGGAAGGCACGTAGTGAAACCAGCTGGAATGGTGAATCAGCAGAGAGGCAATGAAAGGCTTTTTGCTGTAAGCAAGGTCACACTGATGTAATGCATGAAGAGAAACATTAGTATATTCAGGCACTAGTAATAATTATAGAAGAACATATTAGAAATTAACTTTAGTGTAGAAATTAAGACAAATCAAGTATGCCAAGCAATGATTAAATGAAAGCATATACTATATTTCTTTTTAATTAAAGCTTAGCTTTAGGCCACCAACATAGCATAGCAGGAAAGGCTAGAGGAGGAAGTGACACCATGAAAGACCAAATATGGAATAGAGGACATCTTCCCAGTTGAAGAACCAATCAAGAATAAGAAAAACAGAAACTGGAATAAACAATAGACAGTATGGCCAGGTGCAGAATGAGCTCATTGAACAAGGTTAAAATGATAAGAAATTGTTATAGAATCTTCGATTATGGCAATGTTCAGGGCTCAATCTCATTCGGCCGAATTGGGTTGAGTCCGCGTTGTTGATTTATTGCAATAAAGCCTTAAAACTCTGCCTGTCTATCCCGAGTCCTAATAGCCTTTATTTTTAGTAAAAAGCCTTCTGATGACTAATTTTTCGCCACGACATGATTTACATTTAGTGTGCATAACAACAGGAAGTTCAGCATCAGATGACCTTAAATTGTGACAGGGTTTATAATGTTTTGACAACTTTTAAAATGTAGACAGGATTTGTCCGTTTTGGGAGATGGATGTCTGAGACCGAACTCTGTTTGCAGCGGTGATACTTTACTGTTGTTTACTATCATCCCGAGGTATCCTGTACTTACTCACCCCGAGGGGCTTTAATTAAAGTACATGCAAGTATACACAAGCATGAGTAGTAGAAAATGGGCTCAGAAAGAAACCGGAAGGACAGCTTGGGACAAACACTGTTACAAAGTTGGGTACGTTTGCAGGTGACACCAAACTGGGTAGGCTGGGAGGTCATCAAGAATCCGTTGAAGGAACTTGGACAGCAGACACACTTAGGCAGATTTCTGGCAAATGAAATTGAATGTCAGTAAATGTACATTTTAGGTTTGAATACACAGTGAGAGGTCTGAAACTTGAAAGTACTGTTTAGGAGAAAGTCTTAGGTGTCATAATTAACGTATCCAATTAATCTGTTAACAATAGAATCCCTGAAGCCTACGAAGAAAGTCGTAATCCTGGCCCACCTTAAATTCCTTCGCACCACTCCATCAGCGTCTTTTGTTTTTTAAAGGTGTCGATCAGCACAAGCAGCAAGCAGACTGCTATCCCATCACCCTCCACTGACAGAGATGAGTCCATCACAAAATTCTCAGAGCTCAAGTGTTTTTATTGTGGTGTGAGGTACCTGGAGTTGTAGAGGGTAAATTATATCTCATTATTTGGAGTACATGCGTTTCATGTGTGTTCCGTGTGTACAACTATCTGTGTAAATGTAGGATGACAGGAAATATGAGGCAAGAAGTGCTGAACACATAACTAGAACAGAAACTTTTCCCATGTTATAGTAATAATCACATGAAGTGTATAATGTGTGAAGACTTTAGTCCAAATATCAAATAAACATGTGCGCTTTTATTCAAGAATGTAACCAAAGACAACAAATCATTCAATTTACACGTTGCTGTCAATGAGTTAAACACTCAAGTTCAAATGTCAATGGACAGAACGCTGACACGTCTTCTTGGATGGTGAAGCGGTAAGAACTGCTGCCTTATAACTGAAAGGTACCAGGTTCAAGTCCGGGCACTCCACAGTTTGAGTAGTGAGCTGCTATTATTATTACTATAATATAATAAAAACATACATTTGATTTGAGTCTGTTATAAGAGCCGGTGTAAATTTTGGCTACTTGTAAAAGTTAGAACTTTTTTGTTTTTTAATTATTCAGTTTTATTCTGTCAGTGACGTTCCCTCTCTGAGTTGATGGTGTTTATCTACATTCTTAACACAAGAACAGCGATGACCACAGTTAGCGCTGTGCTTGATACCTGCTCAAA
>NW_024376979.1:0-1622 GCF_016835505.1 Polypterus senegalus | reverse complement strand
ACCAAATAACTCCATTTTTGTCTCATCAGTCCAAAGCACTTTGTTCCCAAATGAATCTGGCTTGTCTAAATGAGCATTGAGATACAACAAGCGACTCTGTTTGTGGTGTGAGTGCAGAAAGGGCTTCTTTCTCATCACCCTGCCATACAGATGTTCTTTGTGCAAATTGCGCTGAATTGTAGAATGATGTACAGATACACCATCTGCAGCGAGATGTTCTTGCAGGTCTTTGGTGGTGATCTGTGGGTTGTCTGTAACCATTCTCACAATCCTGTCAAATGCCGCTCCTGTATTTTTCTGGGCCTTCCAGACTTGCTGGGTTTAACAGCAACTGTGCCTGTGGCCTTCCATTTCCTGATTCCATTCCTTACAGTTGAAACTGACAGTTTGAACCTCTGAGATCGCTTTTTGTAGCCTTCCCCTAAACCACGGGTGCCGGACTCCAGGCCTGCAGGGCCGCAGTGGCTGCAGGTTTTCATTCCCACCCTTTTCCTAATCATTGACCAGTTTTCATTGCGCATTAACTCCTTTTCCCTTCATTTTAATAGCCCTGTTTTTAAGGATTCAGTCCTCTCAATTGATTCTTTTCTTCATTAAATGGCAGCCAAACAGAAATGACATGTGAAACGAGCCAACAGATGCCAGCTAAACTGGGGCTTCAAACTCCAACCAGTTCCTTAATGAGATTCTTGCTGTTAATTAAACATGTTATTTAATTCCACAGTTTGCTGCTTCTCGCATTCTGATATAGCAGACATTTCCAAAACTGTTGATTTTCTGTTTCTGAGTATTGACCTGAGGGATCAATCTTACTGAGAACTTCACCTTTGTTTATGTTCAGATAATGTGGTTAGCTGGTCACCTGTTTGCTCGTTTTGTGTCTCATTATTGTTTGGCTGCTAATTAAGGAAAAAGAAAGAACTAAGGGGTCTGAGTCAAGTTCATTAAAATGAAGGCAAAAGAAGTTAATTAGTAGCAAAAACAGGTCACTAATTAAGAAGGTGGTTAGAACAAAAACCTGTAGCCATCGCGGCCCTCCAGGACCAGAGTTCGACACCCCTGCCCTAAACCATGAGACTCAACAATCTTTGTTTTCAGATCTTTTGAGAGTTGCTTTGAAGATCCCATGCTGTCTGTCACTCTTCAGAGGAGAGTCAAAGGGAAGGAAGCACAACTTTCGATTGACCACCTTAAATACCTTTTACCACTCGTGATTGGACACTCCTGTCTGTGAAGTTCAAGGCTCAGCGAGATCATCCAACAAAGTAATCAGCATTGAGCAGTGACAGGCATTCAAATCAGCAAAATTACAAGGGGACCCACATTTTTCCACATCCAGTTTTTCATATTTGATTTAATTTCATACAACTAAATGCTGCGTCACTAAAAATCTTTGTTCTGAAAACACCGCAGTACTCAGATGTTCCTTGCAAAGGAAAGACATACCACTGGTATCTTTTTTGTTGAAAGGAGAGTCAATTCTTATTCTGGCTGAGATGGGTTCCCAGACTTTTTCATATGACTGTATGTGGACTTACAGTATCCTGTAATAATATAATGAGACTCATGCCTGACTTGAGAGGTCTTGGTTCATAAATATGAAGAGTGCCAAGAGTGCTAAA
>NW_024376978.1:0-5117 GCF_016835505.1 Polypterus senegalus | reverse complement strand
GCATACTATAATTTAGTTAGTTTGTCAACAAAATGTGTGAGGTTGGAATGCATTTAAAGAAGATGGGGACTCAATAAACATTAACACTGTATGATTTTTGGTACTTCTTTTCATACATTGAGTTGGTATCCTCCACCCTCCTCTTTGCTCTATTGAGTAACTGAAGTGAGTCCTGATGGGCCTCGGTTTTGTTAGGCAGTTGTTCTAATTGACTTCTCAAAGGATTTCAAGATAATGGAAATTTAATGTCCCTGGTATGAAGTCCCTTAATGCTTTGTGGTGTGTAGTTTGTTGTAATGGAATATAACTTTGCTAGCTCCCAGTCTCGGCACCTGCTGAAAATCCAGAGACATCTTCTACCTGGACTGTAATATTGTAGAGAGCCACATGGGAGTAAATCATATTTTTTCTGGACCAAATAAAAGAAGTTGTCGAGATCAAAGTCACCGTGAAAAGCGAGTTAGAAGCCCACTGTCTAGTGTCATATGAAAGCTTATTAGGACAGAGAAAAAGGACACGGTGGGGAAAAAGCACGAAATGTCAACTTTAATCTTGAAATTTCAACTTTAATCACGTAGTTTATTTTGTCATTAAAGTAGATCATCATAAACTTCATCTTAAAATCTTTTAATTTACTAGTTTCTCAAATACCATCATAACTAAAGTAGCATGTTAAATGCTTCGTATTCTATGTGTTCTTCTATGTGTGTAAATTATACGTTCTTCTTAAATGGCTTTCTTACGCCAAAAGGACACAGAATCCATTATACATGTGTGAAGTTATGGGTCCACAGCTCGTGACCCATTGAGCAAAGGCCATTTTAAATAAGTAATCACCGCACCGAGCTACGGAGGGGGCGTTGTAGAGGGCCACGGGGCAGTCAGCGATGTGGGCGTTTCTCACCGAGTGCACAGGTGAGGAACTGCCTACGTCCGTGATTGCTCCCGTGGCTAATGCTACAGCTGTGATGGTCCCTCGCGTTATAAAAAAAGAAGCGCGAGTCGGTTTTGGGGGACGATGAAAAAAGAACGAGATGAGGAAAAAAGAAAGGAAGAGAAAAAAGACGGAGGTTGTAGGAGCGGGAGGAAGCAGTGAGGAAGCAGGCGGTGCAGGAGAAAAATGTGTTAGCGCGATCAGCGCCAGGCAGTTCGAGAGGAAGCTGGGTGTTAGGCCGACACCCAGGCGTTGAGTTGATGTTGCTCCGCTGGCGACCAGGTAGCGGGAGTGACTAGGGGAAAGCGACGAGCCACAGAAGGCCGCTGGAAAGGCAGCGGAAGTCAGGAGGCTTGGTGGTTGGAGTCCCCAATGTGTGCGCCTGGTCCATGGGAAACCAAGTCTCGGGACTGGGATGAGAGCCAGACCGAGCCAGGGATCAGGAGGTCTCCAGTCTCGTGTGTGGAGAGAAGAGGGCAGCTGCAGAGAGTGTCTGCCTGCTGCTGCCCAAACGGATAAGCAGGTGAGACGCTAACAGAAAAGAAGCACTAACTTGTTGTTGTGGATTTTAATGACTGCTCCTGAAAAATGTTTTAACCTCTGAATTTTAACGATTGGTTTGTTCTATTTGTTGATTTTAACCTCCATGTTTTCTTTTTGTAATATTTTTTTATTGAAGAACTTTGGAATCACTGCACTTTATTTATGAACATTGTTTATGTTGTTGGATTTTAAATAAAAGCACTGTTGCACATTTTCAACCTTCCCTTGCTTAATTGTTGCCTTCACTGACTAGCTCACTCAGTTTCATTATCGACGTGTTGGTTCAAAGGTTCCCAAAATCAGATGGGAGCGTGGAGCCAGAACTCACATCGTCACAACATGATATTACAGTTCTCGGAACAATATGAATACTGAGATGTATACCTGATATCATTTTCGTGATGAAATTAATTAAAGCATGTATTATACAGGGCATGTCAGTGATACAATGAGCTGGTGCAGTGTCCGGAGATTGTTCGTGCCTCCCACAAGATGCTTTCTGCGCTGTGCTTGACTCTCAATAAAATAATTTATTGCAGCAGTACTGTCTCTTTCCTGTCCTGGGCCAGTCCCAGCAACATACAGTGCAGGAAGAAACAATCCCTGAACACCACGCCAGCTCATTGCTACCTCTGTCCACTGTGTCTACACGCTTAATTAACAACACCATACATTATTTAAAATGAAGTTAAAATGTATCTGAATAATATAATATATATACTTTACTGCATTTCATCTTAAAAATTATATCAAGAGCTCCAAGAAGATAGCGCCTGAAATCAAAATCGACTTGCTTCTTTAATGCTGGGTGCAAAATCAAGCGAAAACTTGTGTACACCATGGACTGAGTTGGTGTGAAATGTGCATGGCTTTTACACCCAGTTTAGTTTTTATACATTGCGATGTGATGCGGAACGGGCGTACGCAACATTTTGAGCGTACGCACCTGCTTATACATGAGGCCCCTGGTCCCACTCCTGAGTCTGTTCTGGTGGTGAATAATTTCTGAAGGAAAATCCCTATATCTCAAACCTTAAATAGAGTTCAAGAAATTTTGTGTTACCTGAAAGTCAGTTTTAACCCTGCCAATTCAACATATTTATTTAATTTAGTGTGAATGCCAGCCATCATCTTCATGCCGTTGCACAATGAACCCAAGTTATCTTTCCATACTGTAGTTCATTCTCTATTCTGTCCTTATACTTCAGTTTTGTCCTCTTTTTTCATGTTTCACCTCCTGTAGTTCTGTCTGTTCAGTTAATGTTCCATGTTGAAATGCCCTGTTTTCTTTTAGTTATCAGTTTTTAGATCTCTGGTAAGCCTTGGTTGTTGTTAGGTTATATTCTGACTGATTGATGGGGATCAGGACAACTTTTTTTGTTCTTTATTTCACCTTATACAATTTCTCATATTAGGAATTTGTTCATTTCGAATACCCCTTGGGTCAGAGCGCAGGTCAGCCATTGTACAGCACCCTGGAGCAATTGAAGGTTAAGGCTTGCTCAAGGGCCCAGCAGAGTATAGCTTTACAGTATAACTGCTGTGACAGATAGGGGTGCTATCGCTCCTTGAACCCTTGTCCAAGACGCTAGACACCAGATAAAAGTCCAAAAGTTGACTTTATTAATAATCCACAGTGAACAAAGCACCTTCCTCTCCACAATACTCATCAAACAATACACAGTAATCACTAATACTGATTCTATAATAATTCTTCATAAATTTCAGTCAGGCTTCAGAACAAATCACAGCACAGAAACTGCACTCGTTAAAGTAGTAAATGACTTATGCAGTGAACGCAGACAGTAGCCATTTATCTTTTATCATCCTCTTAGATCTGAGTGCCGCATTTGATACCATTGATCATAATATTCTTAGAAATTGCCTTAGTCAATGGGTGGGCCTCTCTGGCAGTGTCTTAAATTGGTTTGAATCCTACCTGCAGGAGAAAATTCTTTGTGAGTTGTGGTAATCAAATCTCAAAGACACATGATATCCGAATGGTGTTCCACAAGGCTCTATCCTGGTCCGCTGCTCTTGTCAATCTACAGTGGTGTGAAAAACTATTTGCCCCTTCCTGATTTCTTATTCTTTGCATGTTTGTCACACAAAATGTTTCTGATCATCAAACACATTTAACCATTAGTCAAATATAACACAAGTAAACACAAAAATGCAGTTTTTAAATGATGGTTTTTATTATTTAGGAGAAAAAATCCAAACCTACATGCCCCGTTACATCTGGCGTAAAGGAACACAGCATTTCAGAAAAAACATCATACCAACAGAAAAATATGGTGGTGGTAGTGTGATGGTCTGGGGTTTTTTGCTTCCAGGACCTGGAAGGCTTGGTGATAGATGGAACCATGAATTCTACTGTCTACCAAAAATCCTGAAGGAGAATGTCCGGCCATCTGTTCGCAACTCAAGCTGAAGCATCTTGGTGCGCAACAGGACAATGACCCAAAACACACCAGCAAATCCCCCTCTGAATGGCTGAAAAAAACAAAATGAAGATTTTGGAGTGGCCTTAGTCAAAGTCCTGACCTGAATCCAATTGAGATGCTATGGCATGACCTTAAAAAGGCGTTCATGCTAGAAAACCCTCAAATAAAGCTGAATTACAAAATCCTGCAAAGATGAAAAAGTTATTAGGTTCAGGGGCAAAATTTCTTTTTCACACAGGCCAGATAGGTTTGATTTTTTCTCCCCAAATAATAAAACCATCATTTAAAACTGCATTTTGTGCTTACTTTGTTATATTTGACTAATGGTTAAATGTGTTTGATGATCAGAAACATTTGTTGACAAACATGCAAAAGAAAAGAAACGGGAAGGGCAAATAGTTTTCACACCACTGTATATGTTTTGTTAGGTCAGATTATCTCCCGGTTACAACGAGAGTTACCACAGCTATGTTGATGACACACAGCTGCCTTTTCAATAGCACCTGATGACCGACTCTTTCGATACACTAACACAATGTCTTACTGGTATTTTGAATGGATGAATAGTAATTTTCAAACTAAATAAAGAGAAACGTGAAATTTTAGTGATTGGTAAGAATGGATTCAATGAGGTTATCAGTAATAAACTTGATGCATTAGGATTAAAAAATTAAGACGGAAGTAAAAACTTAGGGGTAACTGTTGACTGTAACCTGAGTTTTAAATCGGATATTCATCAGGGCCACTAGGACAGCATTTTTCACTTAAGAAACATAGAAAAGTTAGACCTCTTATATCATTGAAAGATGCTGAGAAATTAATTCACGGGTTTTTTTTTCAGTCGACCAGATTACGTAACGCACTCCTCCAGGACTACCCAAAAAGACATAAATCATTTGCAACGAAATGCAGAATGCAGCTGCTAGAATCCTAACTAGGGAAAAAAAACCAACACATTTCTCCAGTTTTAATGTCACTACACTGGTTACCTGTGTCATTCAGGATTGACTTTAAAAATTTTGTTATGGTTTATAAAGCCTTAAATAATCTCGCCCCATCTTATATATCGGAATGTCTGACACCTTATATTCCAAATCGTAACCTTAGATCTTCAAATGAGTGTTTCTTTGAATCTAAAACTAAACTTAAAAGAAGTGGTTAGGCGGCCTCTGCTGCTATGCACCCTAAAAAAA
>NW_024376977.1:0-7065 GCF_016835505.1 Polypterus senegalus | reverse complement strand
GGTGGCTATATTGGTCATTGATTGATTGATTTATTTTTTTGAAATGTCAGAGATGTTTATTTGTAAATTTTGAGGTGTTTGTTTATTATTCTCACTATAACAGATGAAAATAAACAAGTGAGATGGGAAAATTTTCATTTTCCTTTAGTTGTATAATAAATCTGCACACTAATAGTTGCCTAATGGTATGCTTTATATGTATTCCCCTGATGATGTTCACACTCACATTTCCGTTGTGAAACATTCAGGTTTCAGGTTTATTAACATTTTGGATTGACTGATAGCACTGTGTTTGTTCCATATTAAAATTAATCCTCAAAAATACAACTTGCCTAATAATTCTGCACTCCTGTATGTCCATAAACTTGCATGTGGTAAAGAAGGAAAGTATATCAATTCACTAGTAAACATCACTTTGGTCTGAAGGATTGTGGAATACATGTCTATGTGCCTCTGTACATGTGACCAAAAGAGAAGCTCAGAACAGCTTCTGCTTTTTGTCAGTTTGAGGTGCTGCCATGGTATTCCAACTGGTATTGCACTTAATAAGGAAATAAGTAAAGAAGGAAAGTTTGTTTACTAGAGTCATACATGTGCATTAGAGGGTCACCCTCTGAGTTCCTCCCAGGTATCTACCCTGGGCTAAGATGGGGTGCTGCTGCTAACTATGTTGTCTTCCTTTTCCCACACAGTACCGAGAAACTGCCCAGTGATGGCAACTTACTCCTCCCCTTCCGGACCCTGGACCATAAAATCACATCTGAGCAACTGAAAAGACGGAGCTCCTCTATTACCTAATAACAAGTTTACTTTGCCTCAAGCTTGAAGGAGGCTATCATGTTGTGGTTTTGATGCCATCGTGCTTTTGCTTTCTTTAACTTTGTTTGAAAAAACTGGGATGGCTGGGTTGGTGTCCCAACATTAATTTTGACCATATTAGTCAACAACAATTTGTGGTGGATGTTCTAAGCATACATTAAAATGCTGAATCCAAATATGAACCTTTTTTTCTATGAGGCTTAGTTTTCATGTGACACTACCTTCATATTTTCATCTTTTAATGTCATCTTGTGGTATAAATGGAAGGAAGAAAGAAGGAAGAGCCTATACAAAAGTGTTGTTGATATCGGTGCTAGTGAGGGCGTTCAAATCCACTGCTTCACTGCTAAAAATATTAATAACCAAATGAATCAATATTTCTCAAATATGAATGCCTATTATGTTATTCTTTTTTAAATTCAGTGATGGAGACTCTTGGCCAAAGACACAGCATGGATAAGTGGCGCTTCATTGATTCCTCGAAAGTCAGTTTGAAAGCTGGCCTTCTCCATAACAGAAATAAATTCCCTTCCGCACCTGTAATAGATGCTACTAACATAAATGAGTCATATAACAACATGAAGTTACTATTAGAAAATGCTCAGCATATATGTGGCATTCTAAAGGTGATTGCACTTTACACCAAATATTATTATTTATGTGTATGTGTGTGTGGGTGTGGGACAGCAGTAGCAAGTGGCCATTATGATCTGAAACAGTTGTTCCTGGAAAGAATAATGTAGTAAATATTCCACTTATTGACCCTATTAAAGGGTATATCCTCTTCTGAACATTAAACTTGGACTTACGAAAAACAATGAATAGAGCACAAACAGGATTCATGTACTTGAGTAATATATTTCTGAGTCAGTAATGCCAAGACTAAGGAAGACATTTTGGAAGATCCTCACATCAAGGAATTGTTAAAAGATGAGTGTTTTGAAGATGAGTTAAATGAAGTTGAGAAAGCTGCTCTGCAGAACAGAGCTTCAGAGGTGTCTGCTCAACCTTTCAGTAAAATTTTAAGGCTGAAAACTATTCTGAAATAGTGAGTGACCTTCTCGAGTCTTACCAAACAATGAGATGCCATATGTCACTGCAGATTAATTTCTTCGACTTTTTCTGTGAAAACCTCGGTGCGGTAGGTAGAGAACGTGGCAAGTGATTTTATCCTACCATTTCTAACTTCGAAAAGTGTTGCCAAGGCAAGTGGAGTCTCAGTGTGGTGGTTGAATACTGCAGGACCTTAGAATAATAACCATGAGGTGAAGCACAAGAGAATATCAAAAATAACTACACTTACGATTTGTCATTTTAATAAGCATATAAATCTATACTAATAAAAGGCAAAGCCCTCACTCACTCACTCACTCACTCACTCACTCAATCACTCCTCATTCACTCACTCACTCACTCACTCACTGACTCATCACTAATTCTCCAACTTCCCGTGTAGGTAGAAGGTTGAAATTTGGCAGGCTCATTCCTTACAGCTTACTTACAAAAGTTGGGCAGGTTTCATTTCGAAATTCTACGCCTAATGGTCATAACTGGAAGGTATTTTCTCCATTAACTGTAATGGAGTTGAGCTGGAATGGCGTGGGGGCGGAGTTTCATGTGACATCATCACGCCTCCCGTAATCACGTGAACTGACTGTCAGCGCGGTCGCGTGAAAACCAGGAAGACCTCCAAAAGCGCTTAAGAAAACATGCATTATATAATTGAGAAGGCAGCGAACAATAAGAAGCGGCGAGTGACATATACTACCATATTCATGAGTGCTGCTACCTCGGAAAGAAAGCAAGGTGTAAACCTAAACTTTAAATTAAGTTCATAGACAGGCTGCGCTGGCGTTTCTCATACCCACAGGTAATGCGGGATGCAAGTTTAATGAGAGGGCGCAGGATATAAACGAGAGTTTTGATCACTTTGTAACTTAGTTAAAATTGCAGGTGAAGGGGTGTGCTTATGCAAATTCCGAGACTGTGTTTGTGGAGGATTGACAGTTAAAGGCGGGTGGGGGAGTCACGTCATCATCTCCCCTCCCATTTACCTCATTTCGGTCTGAGCTGAGCTCCGCCGTCTTCGAAACAACTTCGTCACTGCCACCAAATACTCCCAGAAAAATCCACATGTTAATACACACACTGTCTCTATAGAGTTTCTCACACTGAATCCTCCAGGCACTACTTACAAAGGTTACATTGACAATGCGTGTTACGTTATTTTAAAATCTTTACTTTTCTTAGCACAAGCACAGCTGAGAAGCTTGATGCATGTGCTCCATATACGCGTTAAAAAATAATGCATTTAACCACACTTTGCATTACAAGCAAAGGGGAAATCTTGTCAATGCATGATTTCCTGGTACACCGATTACTTTGATCAGTGCATCCCGATTCATTTTACCCTCGCACCACCTTGGTTTGAGAAGAAGTATGAAAAATATGAGGTTAACACAGAAAAACAGATCACCAATTCAAGCTTTATGAATAATCGATTCGCCATCAATAATTGTTTTGGTAAAGCCATCCTCCTTCCATTTTATAATTTTTCTGCCATTAGCCATGATTAAATGAGCGGTAAAAAAGTATGAGCAAAGCGAGGGTGACTTATTTAGGCAGGCATATATATGACAGCAACACTCATGACAATGTCAATCATGTTACGTTATTATTAAAGCGTTTCCTTTTCATTACTACTTCTTTAATTAACACACTACTTCTCCGCTCTGGCGGGTATTTTGCTATATATATATATGAATGACCTCCAAAGGCGCTGAGACTTTTGATATCATGAATGCGTGTCTGCAAAAACTGGGGTCTCCTGGCCAGCAAAAGTCGAGCAGCCGGTAGCGCATAGCTGTGCCAGGATCTGAGACGCTGACTGCGCTTCTGCCTTAATTCAAAGTAAGCACTTTTAATTTTTCATCCTCCCCCTGCGCTATAGCCCAGACAAGTGCAAACACGGGACCCCTTTTCTACACCACGGCAAAATAATATTAAGGCGATTCACACTTTCTTTTTGCACGTATCGATTATCAGGTCCTCACCTCGGATTATGAAGACACGCACACGAGTGGAGGGACTGACAGTGCCATCACAGCCGATTAACGTCTCACCAGTCTACACAAGACCCACCATGACTGTCCCCAAAAGGCGATCATAGCGTCAGCGAACACATCTCTATACTATATAAAAGAAAAAGGCAACTTTCTTTCTTTACACCTTTTTTCCTTTTATCCCAAACCAAAGCCTTTCTCTCTTAACACTGCAGAGGACACAAAACTAATTTTCTTTAAA
Organism: Polypterus senegalus; assembly: GCF_016835505.1. Lineage (NCBI taxonomy): Eukaryota > Metazoa > Chordata > Cladistia > Polypteriformes > Polypteridae > Polypterus > Polypterus senegalus. The sequence goes on along the minus strand of NW_024376977.1, from coordinate 2,943 downwards.
TGCCGGTAAGGCACATTACCAGAGGCACACATTTGAACGTTCACATAGAAAATGTAATTTCTATACCACAGCCGTCGTGTAGCGCCTTTCAAAAGGGATCTACTACCGAGAGATGATCCATATATATTTTAGCTGCTGTTAGTTACTTACCTGTTGTGTTACACAGTCTTTAAAATATAGTTTACCATAACCACTCCAGTAGTGCTCAATGTACCTGTACTTCTTAAAACGTAAATGTTTTACTGTTTAATAACTTATAGACTATATTTTATTATTTTCCCTTGCACTCAGTAACCAAAGCTATACACACACATATAGACACATACAAACATACACACAAGTATATGTATGTGTATATATGATCATATATATATATATATATATATATATACACCACACCTATCTACATTATATATATATATATATATACACACACACACATACATACATACATACATACATACATACATACACACATATATATATTTGTGTGTGTGTATGTATGTAATAATATATATGATGTAGATAGGTATGTATATATATATATATATGTAGATATGAAGATATGTATGTGTATATATGTATGTATGTGTGTGTGTGTTGTGTGTGTGTGTGTGTATATATGACAGCAACAATGCAAGCTGTGAGAAAACAGTAAAAGGAGGCGTGTCAGGCGTGTGGTACATTTTCTGATGCAGCTACGAAAACAACTTCATGGCGCTGCCGCCAAATACACAAAACAATTACTTTGACAATCATGTTACATTATTTTTAAAATGTTTCCTTTTCTTTTCATAACTGCTTTAACACATGACATCGCATGCGGCCTTGGTATTTTGCTATATATATATATCACAGCGACACTCATAACAGTGACAAAACAATTACATTGACAATCATGTTACGTTATTTTCAAAATGTTTCCTTTTCTTTCTCTTTCCTTCTTTAACACACTACTTCTCTGCTGCCAAGCGGGTATATATATACACTGCTCACAAAATTAAAGGAACACTTTAAAGAAACACATTAGATACATCAGATCTCAATATGAAGTTGGATATCTATACAAATAACGACAGGGCAATGTCTTAGGAACAAAAAGGATGCAAGTCTTTTAATGGAAATAAAAGTTTTCTGCCTACAGAGGGCTCAATTGTGTAGACACCCTAAAATCAGAGTGAATTGAAGATGTGGCAGGCTAGTCCATTTTCAAAAACTTAATTTCTGCTACTCAAAATGCTTTTCAGTATCTTGTGTGGCCCCACGAGCTTGTATGCATGCTTGACAAGCGTCGGGGCATGCTCCTAATGAGACGACGGATGGTGTCTTGTGGCATGTCCTCCCAGATCTGTATGAGGGCATCCCTGAGCTGTTGTACAGTCTGAGGAGCAACCTGGCGCCTAATGGACCGAAACATAATGTCCCACAGATGTTCTATTGGGTTTAAGTCAGGGGACCGTGAAGGCCATTCAATTGTTTCAATTCCTTCATCCTCCAGGTACTGCCTGCATACTCTTGCCACATGAGGCCGGGCATTTGTCATGCATTAGGAGGAAACCAGGACCTACTGCACCAGCGTAGGGTCTGACAATGGGTCAAGGATTTCATCTCGATACCTTATGGCAGTCAAGATGCCGTTGTCTAGCCTGTAGAGGTCTGTGAGTCGCTCCATGGATATGCCTCCAAGATCATCACTGACCCACCACAAACCAGTCATGCTAAGCGATGTTACAGGCAGCATAATATTCTCCACGGCTTCTCCTGACCCTTTCTCGTCTTTCTCATATACTCAGGGTGAACCTGCTCTCATCTGTAAAAAGCTACAGGGCGCCAGTGGCGGACCTGCCAATTCTGGTATTCTATGGCAAATGCCAATTGAGCTCCCAGTGCTGTGCAGTGAGCACAGGGCCCAGTGAACATTTGGGCCCTCAGGCAACCCTCATGAAGTCTGTTTCTGATTGTTTGGTCAGAGACATTCACACCAGTGGCCTGCTGGAGGTCAATTTGTAGGGCTCTGGCAGTGCTCATCCTGTTCCTCCTTGCCCAAAGGAGCAGATACTGGTCTTGCTGATGGGTTATGGACCTTCTATGGCCCTCTCAGCTCTCCTAGAGTAACTGCTTGTCTCCTAGAATTTCCTCCATGCCCTTGAGACTGTGCAGGGAGACACAGCAAACCTTCTGGCAATGACACATCCTGGAGAAGTTGGACTACCTGTGCAACCTCTGTAGGGGTCAGGTATGCATACTCATGCTACCAGTAGTGACACTGACTGTAGCCAAATGCAAAACTAGTGAAGAAACAGTCAGAAAGATGAGGAGGGAAAATGTCAGTGGCCTCCAGCTGTTAAACCATTCCTGTTTTGGGGGTCATCTCATTGTTGCCCCTCTAGTGCATCTGTTGTTAATTTCATTAACACCACAGCAGCTGAAACTGATTAACAACCCCCTCTGCTACTTAACTGACCAGATTAATATCCCATAAGTTTCATTGACTTTATGCTATACTCTGATTAAAAGTGTTCCTTTAATTCTTTTGAGCAGTATATATATATATATATATATATATATATATATATATATGTCACGAACGAGACATTGACAGATAAAGAGTTGGGGCAGCCACCCGTATATTGTGGTATCCTGGCTGCAAAAGTCGTTTTCTTAGCAAAATACAGAGCACTGAAGTGCATACAACCGAGTCCAAAACAAGACTGAGAAACAAAGGAAAAGGGGCAGGTTTTAAAGGGGAGACAGGAAGTGAGGTCGTATGGATCTGGCACGTGGTCTTCCACCATTGGCTCGTAGCGGAGGTGACATCAGAGGGACTGGAGCTGGTGTGGCCGAGTTCCATTGGCTCAGTCCCGGAAGTGATGTCAGGAGATCCAGGTGAAATCCCGGGGATGGTCTACAGGCAAGGAGAAAAGAGTCAGTGCACTCTGCCAC
>NW_024376976.1:0-6606 GCF_016835505.1 Polypterus senegalus | reverse complement strand
TTTCCAGACCAAACTTTTTCTAAATCTGAAATGCATCGCCTTACTGTCCAGCACCTATGTCAGACCTGGAACATCATAACTAAAATGGGACATGCTGGCAAACGGTTTTCAGATTTGGAGTCAGCAAGTGAAATTTGTTAAAGTACAGATGAAAGAATCCCAGTAGCAAAATGTTTGCTGACCAGTGTAATTGCACATGTGGGCGACACAGTGGTGGAGTGGTAGCACTGTTGCATCACAGGGAATCACGTCCCTGGTGTCCCCTGCCTAGAGTTTGCATGTTTTCCTGGTGGGTTTCACAGTTTGCTCCAGTTTCCTTCCAAGGACATGCGGGTTTGGGATTTGGTGATGCTAAAATGAGCGTTAATGTATGTGTATGCTTGTATTCAAGTAAGTAATGAAACAGGTCTCAGGGAATAACCTGTGATAGGAGAAGGCAAATATTGTCATTGCTCTGGCACTTACTCATAAAAAAGAACAGAACATGAAAAAGATGGACGCTTTGGTCTACTACATGACCCATTTGTATACCAAGGAAGAAATGTAGAAAATTTTGTCATTTCTTCTTTAAAGACACCAAGCAATAACACACAGTAGAAACTAGGACAATGGCATTATCTCATTTCATTCTGTAGTACAATGCAGGGTCGTGAGGGGTTACAGCCTACCATGGAAGCACAGTGCACAAGGCAGGAGGTGGCCTTGGACAGTCTATTGCATAAATAAATGTCAATTTTGAATTACCATTAAACGTAACATACATATATTTGAGGATATGGGGGTAAACCATCACAGATAACATCTAGATTTAAGCCTGAATTCTCTATCTATGAGGCAGTCGACTACCCATTACACTGCCATGCCTCTGCATTGGCAATATATAATGTATAATGAGACACTCACAATAGGAAGAAAAAGCTTAACAAGTCCTTTCAAACTTTACAGAAACAGTTAAGTTAGAGACCCTGAGTTGACAGCATTACCATATTGGGGCTATAATTAGAACCAAAAATTTCTTTTTGACATCATTAAAGTACTGTATAAGGGGAACTCATTCAACAGAGCAACAGCAGCATCAGCAGTGAGGGACTGATGTTTAACATTAACCTACAATTGACTTCAATCAGTACATTTTTGTTTAAACAGCAGTTTTGCATCCCATCAGGCATTAAGAACAGACCAACTGCATGGTGTCTTAGACTCAAGGTTGACATGGTGCTGAACTGTGTTTTCCTAAAGCACACTGCACTGCTTCTGTGTGATGTACAGAGGACTGATCATTACTGTTCTGTTTGATGAATGGATATTTTCAATCAATTCAGGTGTCCTCCCACATCCCAAAATGTGCCAGTTAGGCTGATGAAGGTTTCTAAGCAGGCCTGGCATGTGTGAGTGGAAGTCTGCCCTGTTACAGACTGGTGTCCTTGTCTAAGGTTAGTACCAGCCTAAGTGTGCCAAGTTTGGTGTTGACTTACATTAACTAGGAAACTGAAAATGTAATTTAAGTAGTTGTATATGTCATACTTCTACAATCATCAGGCCTGTGTAATCTAGTTGTGAGTCAGGCCAGACAGAGACTGGAACCAGCATTAAATAGGGCACTATAGTGCAAAAAATGCATATACAAAAACTAGACAAAAAAACTTTAAATGGAAGCTGTTTTGCTTTTATTTAGCAAAAATATCTGCCAATGAGATAAACAAAATTTACTTGAAAAGGTTTCTTAAAGTAAGCTAATAAATGACACATATAATATAAATATTATATATACTGTAATTACAATTTTTTGATAAGTCAATAATTCTTACAGTATGGAAAACAAGATTTAATATCATGATATGAATACTTTTCCACCTGTTTAGATTTCATTTTTTACCAGTGTGGCCCATTGTAGGGCACACATACAAACCTATACTCACTCAGATAAGACCAATTTAGGGTTGCCACTCAGCCTAACATGCACAGTTTTGGTTTGTGAAAGAAAAACAGGAGTACCTGGGAAAACACAGAAACCCCATTACTGCAGATGCAGTACAAAGATTTCAGCGCGGATTCTGGTGCTATGAGACATCAACGCCAGCCACACACTTCCCACCATGTCTACTAAGTTATTTAATTTATTTGTATTTATTAAATATTTGTTTCCGGCGTGTGACTTATTATATCGCAAATGCAATGCTAATTTATACTGGAGGGCATACCGTTGAAATAAAAGTTGGATATTCGTTAGTCTGCAATGTTAAAGTGTACTTACCTAACATTAGAAAGTATATTGGTGTCAAATGATAAATGGTGACTCACAATCAATACACCGTGCAGCAGCTAGTTGTGAAATCAATATTGTTTCATTCCTATTATTATCAGCCCTCTTGTTCCAAACAAGGAGGATGACAGAAGTAACTGTAGCTTGGCACAGAGGGGAGTCCCTGTGTTTGTATTAATTACACCAAGAGATCAGGTAGTTTCTGCACAGAAGAATTTATAAAGTAAAGCTCCCTTCTAAATATTTCTATTATCCAACAAAAATATACAACGTAGAATAATAAGTGAACTGTGCATACCCAGCAATACAACAGTGTCAAGTTTTTCAAATTTAATTTCTTTTTAAGTACAACACTTTTCATAGTCTCTCACATAGAGCTTTATCGTGAAGTGCAGTAAGAATGATTGACTCTTTAATATACCTTTATATTTGTTATTCTGTTCATTAACCCATAGATACAGAAGTATGCAGGTGCAGGACATGATGCAAAAGAATACAGAAAAAAAAAACACTTTAAAGTAAACTATATGACAAAGTCCTTAAAAAGTGTGCACATTGTGGGAGGTAATGGTGCACAATGCCATGTGGCATTTCAGGTTCATTTAGTCTGATTAAAGTGGGTAATGAACGGGACCAGCCTACCTGACTTGTCCCTCAGCAAGCAAAAGCATTTAGATGTGGAGAATTATTATGAGGGCTAATAATGAAAGATAATGTTGTGGCCTGTGATAGTCTACATTTGCATAACCTCTAAAATGATGTTTCTTTGATCGAGTGTCCTGAGCCTAGGCAGAGCTGGAAGGTGAACTGATGTAAAACATTAAATGAACAATGCATTCGTCCTGAGCTGTTCTATTTATAACTACTCATTTCTAGTTTATTATTTTTTCAATGCAAATGTCAAGTTTACAATAAATGCACAATATATACTTTGAATAATACTAAAACATTTTATTTGTAGACTGACATTCTTGTGCTGTTAGTGCTTTGTACTTGTGTCCAGGTTTAATAAACTTAAAACAGTTAGGTATCAATAGGAAATCTCAATTATACGGCTTATGTTTACTTGTAAATTGTATCTCTCAGAGAGGGAGCATCTACAACAGAATGAACGGGCGGTGATACTGAGACAGGATGGCTTATGAAATCCAGCATGTTGTCCCAAGATTGTCACCAGGAAAATGTGGTTAAAAAACAAAATGAAAAGAAATATTGGAATATATTGGCAGTTGTTATGATCAGCTGCTTTATTCAATTTTTTTCTGGGTTTTCATTTTTAACAGTTTTATGTATTAACCGGGATTCTAAAGCCCAGGGAATCAATTTGTGTTGTTTGTTTTGGTTTTTAGTGTTCATTTACAATGTTAGAAATTAAATATATTCTCCTGTGATGCTATTTTGTTTTTTATTGGTGCCACTATTTTATGGAGCTGTTTTTATGCAGGGACAATCAAAAGTGTAGGACATTTAACACCACAGTTGTAACGGTATAAAGGTCAGTGTCATGCGGTTCCTGATTGTCCAAGATTGTGGATTCTCCTACACTCTAAAGCACTAGTATTTTTTGTTAATTTTGGAAATACTGTAGTTACCCTCGTGGCTTAGAGAGGGGGTGTGGTAGTGTGCCTGGAGCAGGTTCCCGGGTGAATTTGTGATGCAGGTGGTGCTCGCGATAAGTGCACAGGTGAGGAGTCGCTGCATCGTAATTGATGCCGGGAGCTGCTAATTGCCACACCTGATCCACGTCCCCATGAAAAATAATAGAATTAATAGAAGCGCGAGGTAGCTAGGGAGAGAAAAAAAAGGAAGGAAGAAAAAACGAACGGAAGGTTAAAGGTGAAGGAGACAACAGGAAGCAGGAGGGAGAAAGCCGGTGAGAGAGAGAAGTGAGCGAGCAAGCGAGCACAGGCTTGCTCTGATTGCAGGCAGCTGAGAGAGGTGAGCCCAAGTGGGGTGTTTAGCTGGCACGCAAGGGCCGACAGTAGTGGTCGCTCTTGCTGAGCACTTTGTTGGAGCAGGAGTGACTGGGAGAAGGTTGGCTCGCCGCAGCAAAGGCAGCTGGAGTTGTGGACTTGGGAAGTGGAAGCCCCAGCGTGAGCATCCTGGTCGCTGGGAGCCCAAGTCTCGGTCTGTGTGAGCAGAACCGGTCAGGGATCGGAAAGGCCATCAGACCAGAGAAAGGAAAAGGTCAGCTGCATGTTGGGCACTCCTGGCTCATAGACTGGATGGGAGAAACCGGGAGTCACCAGTAGAAAGAAGGCACTGGGCTTTGTTTTTAAAAGGATGGCTTCCAGCCATTGTTTTAACCTTGTTGTTTTAAAGGATTTTTTCTAGCGTGTTTTAACCTCCACAATTCACCACTTTTTATGGATTATTTATTAACTTTGATGCACTGCACTATTTATTTGAACACTGTTTTGATTTTGTTGATGTTTTAAATAAAAGCAGTTTTGCAATTTTGCACCATCCCTTGCTTCATGGTTGATGTCTTTACTGCCTAGCTCATGGGTGACATTAACAATGAGAGCTCACAGAAGTAAGATGGGAACATGGAGCGGAACCCGCATCGTCACAAACCTTTGGCTGTTTTTTTGACTACATTATATCTCCCATCTTACTTTACAAACACTGCCGTAGTTATTATTATAGTCAGAACAGTCAGCTTTATACAAACAGGCTTTTTGAGAAAACATTGGTTCTTTTTTTATTATTTATTTATTTATTAATTTTATTACAATCAATACATAGCAATCAAGTTTTAACAAAAAAAAAGAATTATGCTAAGAACAGATCGATCCCACCCTTGAGAGAGAAGAAGCCAAACGATGTAAAATTTAAGGCTTTTAAAAATACCTAAATCAACAAATTCTATGTGCTTTATGAAATCATTTCAAAATATTACTGATTAGATCCTGCCATGTTTTGAAAAAGTCTGCACAGATCCTCTAACTGAGTATTTGATTTTTCCAATTTTAAATAATATAACACATCAGTTTCCACTGACTTAAAAGAGGAGAGTTTGGTTCTTCCAGTTTATCAGAATAAGTCTGCGGCCAACATGTGTAGTGAATGCAATCACAGTTTGTTTGTCTTTCTCCACTTTAAGCCCCTCTGGAAGAACCCCAAACACAGCTGTTAATGGGTTAGGAGGGATTGTGAGTCCAAGACTGTCTGAGAGGTAATTAAAAATTTTTGTCAGAATAATGTTAATTTGGAGCAGGCCCAGAACATGTGACCTAATGAGGCTGGGGCTTGGTTGCAACGTCACTGAGGTTGGATCATGCCCTGGAAACATTTTGAGAGTTTTAGTCGTAGACAGATGTGCTCGATATATAATTTTGAGTTGTATAATTGTATGCTTTGCATATGGAGCTTGAGTGAATTCTCTGCATTGCTACTTTCCACTCCTTTTCTGATATATTAATTGAGAGGTCATTTTCCCAGTGTCCTCTTGGATCTTTGAAAGAAAGGGATTGTAAAAGGATTTTATATATTGTAGAGATGGAGTCTAACTCCTTGAAATTGAGCAATAATTTTTCCAGCGTGGATGAGGGTGCAAGATGAGGAAAATCTGGAAGGTTCTGTTTAACAAAGTTCCTGATTTGAAGATAGTGAAAGAAATTTGTAGCTGGAATGTTAAATTTGGAACATAATTGTTCATAGGATGCAAAGACGTTGTCATATAAAGGTCTCTAACAAGTTAATTCCAAATTTTTCCAGATATTAAAAACTGCATATGTTTGTGAGGGTTGAAAGAGTGGTTCTTTGCAGGGGTGCACAGAAAGAAGCTTCTCCGTCTTAAAATGCTTTCTACATTGGTTCCAGATTCTAAGTGAGTGGAGTACAATTGGGTTATTAGTGTATTGCCGATAACGTGTGTTTATTGGAGCACAAAGCAAGGAATACAAAAAGTACTGCAGGATTTTACTTTATTGCGGTCCATGCCTGTGTATGTTCTTCTATTTGTGTCCAGGTTCTTATCGACTGTATATTTGCCCAGTAATAAAACTGGAAGTTAGGTAGAGCCATGCGCTTCTGCCTTTTGTCTTTGTAGGGTCGCTCTTTTGATGCGTGGATGTTTAGAATTCCAAATAAATGAGGTTATTGTTGAATCTAATTGCTTAAAGAATGATTTATTAATGTATATTGGGATGTTTTGAAATAAAAAGGAGCTTAGGAAGAATATTCATCTTAACAGTGTTAATTCTTCCAGCTAGTGTGAGATGAAGGGTTGACCATCTATGCAAGTCTTGTTTAATTTTTTCCATACAGACAACGAAATTTTTTGATAAAGCTTATGTTTCTGTGATGTTTGGTATTTAAACTGTTTGCAATGATAAAAG
>NW_024376975.1:0-76628 GCF_016835505.1 Polypterus senegalus | reverse complement strand
GGAGGCAGAGGAGGGGAACCCATACCTCACCTTGGAAAGCATATGAGCTGAATTTGAACAGTGCCTAGGCCAGACATTGAACCCGGGACTCTTGAGCTGTGAATTCTCTGCACTACTATGCTGTCTGTCTCTCCTTAGAGTGTCACTCCCTCTCTCTCATCTTTGTGCCCTCCCTGAGATGACGGCAGTGGGTGCTGAATGCAGGTTAGGCATCTTTGTTTTAGAGCATCAAGCCAAAAGGGACAATTCCATAAGGTCGGCTGTCAAAGAGGCTTCTGACCTTGCAAGTGGCAATGCCCTGTATGACTACAAATTCTTTCAAATTCCTCTCCCTGAGTGAATCCAGATCATAGCACCATTCGTCCATGCTCAGTAATAAACTCCCCATCCCAGATGCTATCCTGTCCAAAAGGGCAAAGGTGAGTCATGCACTGAGGACTTTGAGATTAAATAGCAAACCATATCAGTCAATTGAGGTAAAGAGGGAAACCCCACTCAGGCAGCATCTCAGCCTTCAAGGTCTGATGGCTTTTGGCACATTAGTAAGCGTCTCTCTCAGATTTGCAGTTTGCAAGTTTCTGTTTAATTATTCTAGCAAATTGTTGATGTTGTCAAGTTTAAATAATGCATATAAAATAAAGTTCTTGTTTTCTTTTAATATTTTTATATTACATTTATTTTACTAATTGTTAAGGTTTATGCCATTTAAAACCAGCCTGTGCCAGACTTCTTTGCAGATTTATAAACTACATCAAAATGGCTATAGGTCCTCATGATCATTTCCGGTCAACTGATTTATTCAGCTACAAAAAGTAATCATACTTAGGAAGTTGCTTTAGAGCATTGTCGGGCAACCGGTGCGCCATGGAATTTTCTAGGGGCACCACGAAAACTTTTGCAATATTTTTAAAATTGCTAGTGTTTTTGAACTTTTGGTTGATTAAAAAGATAATGTTTAAAAAATATATTTTATGTTGGAAAAACAGATAACGGTTAATCAGATTGTTGAATAAACAAATGTATTTATTTTAAATGCAAGTTAAAATTTTCGCTGTTCACAATTCATCATAATATCAACACCAGCGGTGTCAAAAACACATCTCGTGAGACTTAAAAAGTCTCATTGTTAGAAGATCTCGCTCACTGTACAGATAGAAGAAGGCGGAGCAAATATAGAACGAGAAAATACAAACGCTACATTTCAGCTCTTGCAGACGAGAGAAACGCGAGAGACTTCAAATGATCGACAAGGAAATGCGCGTCTGTCTTTCGAAAATTGATCCTTGCATCAATCTCATATGTGCTGACAAACAATCTCAATATTCACATTAATTAAATTTAAGATTTATCCTTTGATTCCTTTATTAATAAAATGTCTTTCAAACTTGTAAAATTAACTGTTTTTATTGGCAATTGTCCATAGATTGTGTCGTCACGACTTTATTTATGGGCAGTCCCTCAGAAAATTTTTGGTCTTAGTGCGCCACAACTCGAAAAAGGTTGCCTTTCATAGCTTTAGAGTCTGACAATGAAGAAATCTCTTTAAAAATAGCCTACAGATTTGATGCAATTGTCAAGATGACTTTTACTGTTAAATTGATTATTATAACCTTTTATTGTGAGCTCTTGCACTCGGCACTCTTACAAAGCTTTTTGATTAAAGCCTTTTAATCTGTGATCCAGCCTCCTGTGCTGAGCTGCTACTGCCTGTTCAGGGTTAAGAACTGATAAGAACCAGTGTAAGCCAGAGTAGGAAACATTCTGACTCTAAGGATCCATTTATCAGTAACTTGCAAGGACCTGAGAAATGCTCGCTAATCACATACTCTTGTAATTAACTGTGTATTTAAGAAGTATGATCAGCAGTTGAATTATGTAATATCATCTACTGTTGAATTCTGCTCTGTACTTGTAATATTTCTATTACATCTATATCTGCTCTATTATTTGTATTCTGTTCTGTGTATTGTGTTGTATTGACCCCCTTCTCTTTGACACCCACTGCATGCCCAGCCTACCTGGAAAGGGGTCTCTCTTTGAGCTGACATTCCCAAGGTTTCTTCCATTTTTTTCCCTACTAGGGTTTTTTTTTTGTTAATTTTTTGGGAGTTTTTCCTTGTTTTCTTACAGAGTCAAGGCTGGGCCTGTTAAAGCCCATTGCGGCACTTCTTGTGTAATTTTGGGCAATATAAAAATACATTTTATTGCATTGTATGAACATTTAATGTAAGAAGCATAAAGTATAAAATAGAGGTCGATTTATTAAATTAGAATTCATGTCAGTCAGTCCCCAACGCGCTATATCTAGGGTCACGGGAGCCAATCCCAGCCAACAGAGGGCACAAGTCAGGAAACAAATCCCCAGGCAGGGCGCCAGGCCACCGCAGGGCACACGCACCAAGGACAACTTAGGATTGCCAATGCACCTAAACTGCATGTCTTTGGACTGCGGGAGGAAACCGGAGCACCCGGAGGAAACCCACGCAGGCAATATGAAAACTCCAAGCAGGGAGGACCCGGGAAGCGAACCCAGGTCTCCTTACTGCAACGCAGCAGTGCTACCACTGCGCCACTGTGCCACCCGTATTGTATTGTAACAGCTGTAATTCAGTCATTACCTTCATGGTACTGCAAGATGCTCCATGCACCTGCAAATAAATGTATTAGAATATTATAACAATCTAGACGAAAACAGGTCAGTAAGCTCAACAAAAATTGCCAGTCATATCCAATTAATTTTTCTAAAATAACATCTAGTTTTGAAAGTTCTAATGTCTACCACAGTACCTAATAGCTTATTCCAAATGTCAGTGGTTCTCAGAGTGAAGAAAATCTTATTAATGTTTTGGCAAAATTTACCTTCAACAAGTTTCAAGTGGTGCCCCCGTGTTCTTGATTAACTCATTTTAAAGTAACTGTCACAATCCACTGGACTAACTCCTTTCATAATTTTAAACACTTCAGTCATGTCGCTTTTTAATCTTCTTTTGCTTAAACTGAAAACGCTCAGCTCCTTCAGTGTTTCCACATAATTCATCCCCTGTAACCCTAGAATCAACCTTGTTGCTCCTCTCTGGACTTTTTCTAGCACTGATATGTCCTTTTTGTAGCCTGGAGATCAAAACACCCTGAAACTGACTTCTTGAATTTCTCTTTGACACCATGTATTGTCAAACTAAAGTGGTTTAATAGAGGTTATCCTTTTAAAAAAGTGTTTATTGTACACAAATATGTTTGCCTAGGACATCTTCATCCAGTTGACTGAGACTGGATTGGGGTGTTTTTAGTCAATTCATTAAAGACTACATTAGAACATCAGGGCTTTAAAAAGGCTGTGATGAGAACAGGCCATTTGCTCATCCTATGCACCTACTGTAGATTGTCCTAAATAACATCAAGCCGTGATATGATGGTCCCTAAAGTCTAGATCTTTCCCACTCTACTGATTCATTTACTCTATGTATCTATGGATCTTTGCATGAACAAAAACTGTCTAACATTTGTGTAAAATCTACTCATAACAAGTTTCACAGTCACATTCCCGTGTTTTTGTTATAAAATTGATTTTAAAGTAGCAGCTTGAATCCTCCATACTAATTCCATTCATACTTTTAAACACTTCAAGTTCACTTGTGTACTTTCAAGTTTCAGACCTCTTATTATGCACTCATAATTTACAGTAGTGAGATTCATCAGTAACACTTATTTCCACATAAAGGTTTTGCTGTCCTCTGACCATTCTGACTGCACCCTCTCTACTCAACTGAGGTCTGTACTGCTCAACTTTTGATGCCAGTTGGTTTACTCACCTTACTTGTTCCTATGTTGGGTGCTTCAATTTCTGCGTAAACAGTATATGGGTTGATTTTCTCTTCTTTATCTAATTCTGACAAAAAATATGCATCAATTAAAAAGATGTAGAACTTTAATTATCCATTACAGTTGTTGTTGTTTTATACCTTAAATGATTCAAATCATTTGATTTCACATTTGAAAACTTTCAGCATGGGTACAAGACACCAACACCTGCAGCCATTGTTTTGCATATTTAAAGTGCATGTTAGTTCCTCATGATAACTTCCCCATTTCTGAAGCAGATGTAAAGTATGTAAACTTATATATACAGTGGGTGTGAAAAACTATTTGCCCCCTTCCTGATTTCTTATTCTTTTGCATGTTTGTCACACAAAATGTTTCTGATCATCAAACACATTTAACTATTAGTCAAATATAACACAAGTAAACACAAAATGCAGTTTTTAAATGATGGTTTTTTAAAAAAAAATCCAAACCTACATGGCCCTGTGTGAAAAAGTAATTGCCCCCTGAACCTAATAACTGGTTGGGCCACCCTTAGCAGCAATAACTGCAATCAAGCGTTTATAACTTGCAATGAGTCTTTTACAGCTCTGGAGGAATTTTGGCCCACTCATCTTTACAGAATTGTTGTAATTCAGCTTTATTTGAGGGTTTTCTAGCATGAACCGCCTTTTTAAGGTCATGCCATAGCATCTCAATTGGATTCAGGTCAGGACTTTAACTAGGCCAAAAGTCTTCATTTTGTTTTTCTTCAGCCATTCAGAGGTGGATTTGCTGGTGTGTTTTGGGTCATTGTCCTGTTGCAGCACCAAGATCGCTTCAGCTTGAGTTGACGAACAGATGGCTGGACATTCTCCTTCAGGATTTTTTGGTAGACAGTAGAATTCATGGTTCCATCTATCACAGCAAACCTTCCAGGTCCTGAAGCAGCAAAACAACCCCAGACCATCACACTACCACCACCATATTTTACTGTTGGTATGATGTTCTTTTTCTGAAATGCTGTGTTCCTTTTACGCCAGATGTAACGGGACATTTGCCTTCCAAAAGTTCAACTTTTGTCTCATCAGTCCACAAGGTATTTTCCCAAAAGTCTTGGCAATCATTGAGATGTTTCTTAGCAAAATTGAGACGAGCCCTAATGTTCTTTTTGCTTAACAGTGGTTTGCGTCTTGGAAATCTGCCATGCAGGCCGTTTTGCCCAGTCTCTTTCTTATGGTGGAGTCGTGAACACTGACCTTAATTGAGGCAAGTGAGGCCTGCAGTTCTTTAGACGTTGTCCTGGGGTCTTTTGTGACCTCTCGGATGAGTCGTCTCTGCTCTCTTGGGGTAATTTTGGTCAGCCGCCACTCCTGGGAAGGTTCACCACTGTTCCATGTTTTTGCCATTTGTGGATAATGGCTCTCACTGTGGTTCGCTGGAGTCCCAAAGCTTTAGAAATGGCTTTATAACCTTTACCAGACTGATAGATCTCAATTACTTCTGTTCTCATTTGTTCCTGAATTTCTTTGGATCTTGGCATGATGTCTAGCTTTTGAGGTGCTTTTGGTCTACTTCTCTGTGTCAGGCAGCTCCTATTTAAGTGATTTCTTGATTGAAACAGGTGTGGCAGTAATCAGGCCTGGGGGTGGCTACGGAAATTGAACAGTTAGGTTATTTTTTAACAAGGGGGCAATTACTTTTTCACACAGGGCCATGTAGGTTTGGATTTTTTTCTCCCTAAATAATAAAACCATCATTTAAAAACTGCATTTTGTGTTTACTTGTGTTATATTTGACTAATGGTTAAATGTGTTTGATGATCAGAAACATTTTGTGTGACAAACATGCAAAAGAATAAGAAATCGGAAGGGGCAAATAGTTTTTCACACCACTGTATATATATATATATATATATATATATATATATATATATATATATATATATATATATATGTATATATATATATATATATATATATGTATATAAGTTTATATTTTGTATTTGATAAAGCACAAAATGAGATATTGTGATTAACAGTTTACCTAATTACAAATATGAATTACTCTCTTAATAAACACTGCTTTGATATTTTGTATTCAGCTGAAACACATGTGCCAATATTTTGTTTCTACCTAAGGCACATCAAAAGGGCTGTTCTTGAAAAATGTACAGTTTACTTTTAAAAAATAAAATAAGAATTTAAATTGCACAAAGTAAAGACCATCTTGCTTTGATTTGTCCTCTGGATGAAAATGTATTTTTCTATAATGGATATCCTATTGTGCTTATGCTATAAAGATTATAATGCATTGAGTTCTCTCTTTGGCTATTATCTCAAGAACAAATCTGATAAAAATGATGTAACATACAGTAACTGAGTAGGGAGTTGTTCAAGACAGAATGCAATTTAGCAGGTTGCATACCTTTCCTATGATGTTTTCTGCAGTACATCATAATTGCCACCAGAATTATCAGAGCAAAAAATGGGGGAGCAACATACAGCAGCAAATCCATGTAGTTACCCTCTGCATAATGAAAAAACAACAATCAGAACATTCTGTCAAAGCATTAACTCACATCATGTAACTGCAGGTCAGTGAAGCAAAGCATTTACAATTTAGTGACGAAAATTGTATTCTTTACTCCTTTCTAGTTATTTTCTTAAACACACAGTGCATCAACCTCCCGTATTCACAAACCAAACAACAATAGGGGCACAATGGGCAATGCAAGGCAGAGATTTTATACTAATAAAAATATTATAAAGAGCTTTCATTAACTAAAGGCAAAGCCTGTGTGATTTACTTCATTTTCTCCAGTTCTAACCCTGTTGCTTAGCCATTGTCTCCTAGCATTCATGGTGTCTCCACATATTTAAAAATATGCTGAATGAAAATAAAAATTGACAGAAATTTCATATTAATTGAATTGACTGCATATGACACTGCCATCTGTATGAGCCCATATAAAAGGCTAACATGATCAAAATCTATTTCTGGAGACATTTGATAATACTGTACTTCCAATTAAAAGATTGCTGGTTTAATGGTCCGATTAAGAATTACCAGATATTTGAATCAAACCATGAATTTATTAGGGAGAGACATTTAAAAATCTGGTCAAATTTATTCTTCTAAATGGGGTGGTTTCTTTATTTTAATGTGGATTCCCTTGTTTTAAACCATAAGTTTTCTTCTTTATGCCAAACAGCATCCAGTGGATTATTACTGATGTGTGACAGGAAGTAACATTCTTTTATGGAAAGTAATGATTTCCGGCTTCAAATCCTCAGATTAGGTTCATTAGCAATAACATAAAATGTAAGACGGACAATTAACATTGGGTAGAGTAGATATGGTGTTGAATTTTCTCTGATTTTACTTTATCTGCCTCAAAGTGGATCGGTGGAGTTCACAGTCTTCAGAATTGCTCTTTCCTGCATGGAGATGATGCAGAGGCATTTCTAGACATATTGAAGAGTACAGTTTTTCAGTACTGCATGTCTCATGAACAATGGACTCATATCTTGTCGCTCTTCTGATTTGCTGTGGCCCTAAAGGCTGACCATTAATGAGCACCTGACTTTGCATTATTCTGATTTTAAAAGGCAGGTATGAAATAAAGCATCTGTCTTTTTAAGAAAGTCAGAGTATTGGGTTTAAGAACTGAGTGATTTCAGCTCTGGGCCAGGACAATAAAGTGGTTGCAAACAATATCTACAGCCTTTTTCAGCTTGCCTTGCCAGACCCATGCAAGGACTGTAGAAGAAATTTCATATTGTAGCTCACGTGTTCTGTAGGACATGATACTAGAACTGGGAAATAAAGAAACCTTGAAAAAGCAGAAATCAGCAGTCAAAATTATCTAAGTTGCTCATAGATTAGGCTCTGGTTTTTAAACTCATTTTTAATGGATTATTTATTGAACTGTTTTTAACCTCTACCAGCCACTTTCACTTTTATGGATTATTTATTGAACATTCAGTGCACTGCACTTTGGGACACTGTTCATTTGATTGTATTTAATAAAAGCAAAGTTCCCTTTTGCACCTACCCCTTGAAATGCGTTGTGTGTTTTGTCCTCATCTGCCCAGCTCATCTGGTCACGACTATCAGCGGTAGCAGATTGAAAAGGCTCTCAAGTGTAACAGGGAGTGTGGAGCCAACTTGCCCTGTCACACTGAGATGTTATTCTCTCTTTTTGATTTGTATGCACACAGAGAGACATGAATACACAATGGGAAGTTTGAAATTGAAAATATACCTTAGGACCTATGAGTTGTAGAGGATTCTTCACTTTTCACATCCAGATAGTGTACAGAAGCCACAAATGAGGCTAATATGTTATATAGCACAATATGTAGAGTACAAATCAAGGGCAGTTATGCTTTAAGCTATATAAAACACTAGTAATGCATCACCTGAAGTATTGTGTGCCGTTTTGGTGTCCATGTTACAAAAAGACACATCAACGACTAGAGAGAGTCCAGAGAACAGCGACTAAGCCTACCCCTTATCAAGCGGGGTCATTTTGCAAAATCGCTTGTAATTCGACCTCTCCAAATTAGAATCATTGCTGTTATTGAACTATCTGGAGTATAAACACATGTTTGGTCTCTTTGTAAAGGTAACATTCTCTAGTTTCACCCTTAGTAGTCAGAATCACTGTAGGTGTGACTGATCAAAAGTTATGCACATTAGAACTCACAAAAAACGAATTTTTTTGTTCTCGCCTAAGTTTTTGTGAAAATAAAGGCCTCTATAGCTGCAGTAGGTAGGTGGGGACAGAAACACACTATGTACCAACAGAATAACTTGTTGACTACTCACATTTCAAATTTGAAAAGAATACCTGTAAAAATGACATTTTGACACCAGTTTTTATGTGGGCATGTCGAGGTGCTTTTAGAGGGACCATTATCCACATTTTGGAACGTATGGAAAAAGTGTAATAACTTTTGAATGCTTCAACCCACATATATCAATGAGGGCTCTACTGAAAGCTTACACCTAAAGGAATCTATATCTACACACAGTGTCACTCTATTAGTTATAAAAATAATAAAAACAATAAAAAATACACATTTCAATATAAAAATAGTCAACACAAGTCTTATGGGCCAAAAATATATATATATTTTATTTTTTACTTTTTTTATAAAATGCACACAAACTATATACATTTCTTTTACAAACTTTTACAATACAGCTCAGCGTTTTCCATGTGCCACTGATTGCAGCAATTCCTAGCAGGCAGAAAGCACAAGGGCGTGTCACATGATGTCGCTCTCTGCCATTAGACGTCTCCTGGGCCGATTGATTACTTTCACGCCGCGTACATGCCTCTAATACTTTTAATCGAGAGTGTATTCACGTTTATCTGTACTTTTATCCATATTTAAAATGCGAAAAAACTTGGTGAAATCACAATAAACAACCACGCACCAAGTCTGCAGACTGGCACAAATGCCACCTTCGCGCAGCTCCGATCGTTTTGTTTACAAGTTGGTATGGCAAGTTACATATCTACGTGCTCAGCTGCTCATTGGCTGTAAGTTTGGAGTGACACTCACAGTGTCCAATCAAACTGGTAGATTCTACCAGGGTTTGGGTTATGCGTCATCTTTCAGCTGTCTGTGACACTCGTTGGCTATACGAGGTGCCAGTCAACCCCAGACCCGTCGTAATTGGCCAACTTAGGTGTCAATCAGAAGCTAACACTTCCGTGTAACATGCTTTAGCATGGTTATTGCCAACAGAAACAAATTACGTCTGATATGACCAATAGAAATGAAAAAAAATGTCGGAGCTAGTCTCGAGTTAAAAAACGTTTTCTGGAGTTTTTGTCCCTTTGAGGATCTATAATGTGTTTTGGACCTAATTGTTTTACTGGAGTATATTCCTGGAGCCTTACGGACAGAATGAGATCAATATTGCTCGGAAATATTGATGTTTGACTTGCAGAGAGCCTTCAAAGGTAGTCAAAGGTAGGAAAAGTCAGCTCTTAAAAGTATTTACTTCTCTGTAAAAAAGGATTTAGTGTCAGTGCTGTGGTTGTTGTGTGTCAAAATGGTTTATATCATCGGAAAGACGAGACTCTGAATTTTCATTTGATGTGTAGTGTGTCGAGGTGCATGACAGAGGGGCATGCACACATGGCTGTGATATGATTGTGACGTCGTAAAATCGTGTTATGTACGGGACCGACGTGTGCATGTTTAAAGGACTATGTTAAATGAGCAATAAGAGGAAAGATTGAAGAAGTTAAACCTTTTCAGTTTAAGCAAATTGACATAAATAGGTGACATGATTGAAGTGTTTAAAATTATGAAAATAATTAGTACATTGGATGTCAACTTTTACTTTAACATACGTTCTAAACAAAAACAGGTAAACATATTGTTTTAAGAAGTTTTTACATAAATGTTAGAAAGTTATTCTTTACAGAGAGAACTAGAGTCCAATAACCAAGCAGTGTGTTTTTTTACCTTGGCTTGAATTTATTTGTTTTCTCTTTAAAAATTGTTTTCTAAAATTGTAATCATTATTTTTATGTTTCTGTGTTAAACTGGTTAATTTTTCATTTTTATTTCTTAGTTAGGTACTAATTCTTTAAAAGGCATGAATTCCATGTACTTTGTGGGTGAACAAGCTCTTGTTGGGCACCTTGATAAGCACTTAATTTTAAATGATACTTTTGATGCCCCTTTAGGGCACTTAATGTTACACTCTTGAGGTTGAATTGTACTCTTATCATGAATAAAATGAAAATGAATTTTAAAAATAAATTGAGGATTGTGTTAACCCAGAAGTCTTCTGCCTGATATGGTATGCTTCTAAAAGATGTTAGATATATTGCTTATTTTGAGGAAGTTCAAATAAAGTCATCAATGCAACTATCAAACTCGACCATAAAACCTATTGCTTCAACCATATCTGCTTATTATTCACTAGCAAAACAAACGTGAAATTGTGTACCTACTGCTTTAGCCCTTAAATTACATGTAGTTCCACCATGAAGATATCTAACTAAGTTGAGCAGGCACTATGAGGTAGCAATGCACATCATTTTTTGTTAGACCATAAGGAAGAATTACAGGTTAACTGACTACATCCAATAACCTCTTGTCATCATAAGCTATAAACCTAAGTCATTCTAAACTTTGAAAGAAGGTATGAATGTCAGCAGAGAGCTGGATAGTTATGGAGCTAGCTTATGATACGCTCTACCACATGTATACATCTCCATTACACTGGTTTTGTTTTATGCTTTTAGTTAGTCCAGTTCTCAATGTGTCTTCAGAGATGTGCAGCGTAGAATAACTGACAACTATAGAATGACCCTATATGAGTGTCGGTCAATGTATACAGCGTACTGGTGTCCACTTAGAGGTGGTTCCTGCCTTATGTAAGATTCAGCAGGGATAGTTTTCTTCTCACATTCATCCCTGAGCTAGATTAATCAGGCTTGCAGATGCAATATTATGTTTTGTTACTATTTGTCCTGTAATTTTAGAGCAATTTGCAAATAGTCTGTTATCTTTCTCATTCCATATGAAGCAGAACCACACATTTTAGGAGTCATTTAATCAACCTTCAATGTTCACTTATTCACCTTGACACCGACACCTCTCACTTATTATGAATTAGTATATACTGTAGTATGCATGTAAATATTGGTGCTGTAACAATATAACCATAATTGTTGACAATCTCCATCCAGTTTTCACTTGCATAAATTATTTTAGTTTAATTATTTTTTGTTACATTACCTCTTTTTTGATGCTGACATTCCTTCCAAGGTTGTACACTTTTATTGATGTTATCCACAGGATTACTAGCCTGGCAAGTGAAGACAATGTCTTTATCTTTGTGGCTAAGTAACAAGTCGAGTTTTCCATCTTGGCTCCTTGAGGTGTCACCATTAAAGGATTCTGGTCTGATCCAACTGTAATTGACCTGATTGTGGATGTTGGTGATGCAGAGCAGAGTAATGTTGCAAGTGTTGTTACCACTTGCTTCACTTCTATTTATGCTGATCACAATATCTTTAATTGTTTCTGTAAAAATGCCCATGTGAAATGTCAGTAGATATCTATTATGCAATATAATGCAAACAATGTTATCCCTAGATAGGGAATTGGCAGGGTGAATAATACGAAAGGACCAACAGATAAATTAGAGAAAAATCAAATTTTGAAGAACTAGCAAGATTTGAAATCAAAAAATATCAAACTATCAAGGTCAATACATAATACCAACAATTAAAAATCCTAAAGGTCAATAACATACACTAACTACCAACTCAACTTTTTTTTGTTTGAAGTTAGAATCTTGGACAACCAGGAAGTATGCAACACTGACCCTTTGCTCTATTAGAGGTAAGTGAATGGCAGTAAAATGTATTGTTATCAGGAGAAAAGACATTAATATAAAAACAGAACAGAGCATCAGCTTTCCCATTTGTATCCCCTGGTTGATATGAGATATAAATAGGATTTGTTATGATTTGTAAATATCATCAAATGAAATCTGGCTAACTTTAACCAGTATCTGAATTTATTTAAAGTTAATTATATTTCCAGTGATTTACTGCCTCCTACAGAATAAGTTTGCTCTGCCAAAGTTAGTTTTTAGAATAAAATGAACAGTAGTCTTGTATCAGAAAATTGTTGACAAAACAATGGACCTACTCCAATACCAGAGGTGTGTACTTCCAATATAAATTGAAGCTCAGGATTAGGGACACAATATATAGGTGCCAATATAAACAAATATTTCAGATGACAGAAGGCTAATTGTGCTTCTCTTGTCCAATTGAAATTTTGTTACTTTTTCATATTAAACATATTAAAAATATTAGAAATAATCACTGTAGTAAAGTTTATATAAATCTTTGCACTTGCCTAATGCTTTCAGGAAGAACCCAATTTAGTATGACTGCAATCATAATCCTGACCTTATTATTTCAAAGTAAATAAACAAAAGTTTCCAACTTTACATATAAGCTGTTTTGTCTTAATCAATGTAGGAGTCTTTAATGATGATGAACATGAGTTATAAGATCTTCAGAAAAAAGATGTAATCAATGTAAACTAACACACATACTCCATTTAGCTTGTTTTCATTTAGGCCTGTGTGCATTTATCATGCATTATTGGGTTTAATTAAATGCTTGGAAGGAAAGTGAAGAGAAAAAAGTGAAGCACTGAGAATAACTCATCTGTTATAGACTTCAAATCATTTGGATGATGTCCTTAGAAAGGAAAAAAAATCTAGGATATGAGAATTACCTGACATAGCAGAGTTAAAGCACAACCAAGCCATGAAATTAAATAATTGACAAGGATTGTTTTAAATTAAGCAAATGGGTTGGAACAAAAACCTGTAACCACTGCGGCCCTCCAGGACTGAATCTCCCCACCCTTGCCATAGAGGATTATGTTATGTTAGTAATTCAAAGTAGATGTATTAAATGTTTATCACTCATCCCCTTCAATATTCCTATATTTTAACAATGATACATTTCAATGCACTGCAATCTTTTTCTGTAGAAAGAAAAATCCCACACCTATTGAATTGCTGGACGTTTAATGAATCTATTTTGCAGCTTTTTCTGTATATATTTCTCCATGGCTTTGTGTTCAGGATAGGATAGGGTGCATATTGTGTCCATATTTTGTAGGACTGAGTCAGGTAATAATTCAATTGAGCAATTATTTTCAAATAGGGAGGCACATCTAAAGATGTTTGTTTGTTAAACATGCTGCAATGGTGGAGGACAAGTTAAACCAGACAAGGATGAGTTACATTATCAATAGCAGGAGCACCTATAAAAATGGCAACTCTGTACAAATGAACATGATTTTTCCAACTAGTGTGGCAAAAGGCAAGCCATCCTTTTAAGGACAGCTAGCATCCTCAAAGAGCCATATACAGAGCAGAGAATCCATCCATTGTGGTGCTTGGCACTGATGTTATATTGATGTCAGGAACGGGACATGGAGAAGATCAACAGTCCAACTTAGCAAAGTGTCAGGTGCTTTGGAGACCTAAAACAAACCTGCTTGACTCTTCAGAGGAAATGCTGGAGATTCCGAGGCTCAAGATCCATAATCTGGAGTGCCGTTTTCAGCAGCAGTTCAGAGTTGGAGACAGCTGAGAGACTGACACTCCGCTGCTCCACCACTGCCTCTCCATTTGCTAAGGTCCATTAGCCTGGAATGGACACAGGCACAGCCTCAGGCACATGGATCTGGGTAAAAATGTGGCCAGTGGCCCCAAGTGAGCTGTGTGAAGAAGAACCGGTGATAAAAATGTGCAAGCTAAGGACAAGGCAGATCATAGAAGTATTGTGTAAGACCCAGACCTGGAACATGGTTTTCAGTGCCAATTCCGTAAAGGAAAACAGCAAAAGACTGGTATACCTGCATCCTCCCTACAGCTGACTAGCATTGAACATCTTTGTTGCCATCTGCTTGTGCTGCACGCAACATCCCTGCTAGACCATCTGACAACACAGCACTCCCAAACCCTACTGATGTGCCCTTGCCACCGGCTGCATGACTGAAGCAGGTGTGAAGACCACGAGTTTGTGCGCTGTTGCAAAGAGCTGGAAGTGGTTGCTGGGTATTGCAACTTTGAAAGGAGGGCTATGCAATGGCGCTGGACAAGTTACATCAGCCAAGAATGAATCACCAAAAGAATGAGCTAGCATTACATCATCAATAGCAGGAGCACCTATAAAAACAGCAGCTCTGCACAGTCACTAATATTTTTCCAACTAGTACTGATATAGGAAGGCAGTCCTTTTAATGATAGCAAGCCACCTCAAAGAGCCATGTAAAGAGCAGAGAATTCATCAATTTTGGCACTCGATGCCGAGAGTAAAATATTGCTAAATTCAGAATAGTCAGGAGGGAGAATTGAAACAGTATAACAAAGCATTGTGAGCAAATAATTTAGTAAACAGTGGTTTTGACACTAACTGCACTAAGTCTCTAATTTCCTAACCTATTTGATGGTTGTCCTTTGCAACCACAGGAATCCTAAAATAAGGAGTGATATGGAAGACAGAATAACAAAGAAAGCTATGGTCACAAAACAATACAAACTGCTATTGGTGGAATAATCAGAGATCCATGATATTATGTATGGTGGGCCACAAAGATTTATTTGGGGTTCCCAAATATTCTCAATCTACATGCTCCCATTAGGCCTGATCATTTTGAAATATAGTGTGACTTACAAAATTATGCAAACTACACACAGATTTGCTTATTGATAGTGCCAGAGGCTCTAAATCTTCTGAACCTGTGTTTTACCAGCATCACTGAATGGGTGAGTAATAATTTCCTTGAAGTAAACAAAGAAAAATGCAAATTTTAATTATTGGCAGCAAACAAAAAGTGAGGACATTACAAGTAAAGCAGGCCACATGACTTTATAAATATGGCCAGAACTAAAGAATCTAGGCATACCTTTAGATTCAGAGCCCCTGTTTGTTTTTGACTTTCCTAATTGTAGATTTAGATCCTCTAATACTGGCTTGCTCAGTATTCTGAGAGTGAATCTTGAAAGAATGGAACAGGTTCTTTAAAGGCAATGTCACATTAGGTGACTGTTACAGCAATTTTCAGTCATAGCCTTCATTAACATTATTTTAGTGAGTGGGAAAGGGGATGAAGACTTGCTCCTGTGCAGCTAATATGTCATGCCCAGAGACTCTGTCCAACTAGTCTGCGACTCAATTCGATTCTGTCTTTTCTCACAGGGATGGGCTCTATGTTCATGAGACTGACAAAAGCTCATCCAGACGTACAATGCATACAATGTAGTGACACTGAGTAAAGAACATGCATGTTTTGAACCTTGCAAACAGAAGTGAGGCTTGTCTGTCTGATGTCTCATGTTTTACCTACTAAAACAAGTGGAAAAAAGAAAAAAGGCCAGAAACAGTGGCTGAAATTCCCCATATCTGTTAATGTGTTAACCAATTGTCCAGCTGTGACTCTGCCAGCCAACATGATATTGGCTGTGACAAAAGGGATGAGCATGGCTGTGCTGGAAAGGCAGTATTTAGTAAAATAGACACAGGCAGTGTTTAAACTGAGAATGTCCAGCAACAAGTCGCATAATGTGACATCAGCTTCACAGGTTTGACTCACACTTGTCAGTCTAGCCATCTTCCAAAACCGCCATCCACCATATGCAAATTAAGCAGGTGCTGGTGTCACTACTACAACCTTTGCCCTTTACAACCTTTGTACTTCCCCATGACCTCACTTCTGAAGGCACTACACCTGTGGTCACCATCCCCTTCCTCTTCCTAGTTTGCCTGTCTCTGCTGACCAGGTGACGAGAGACTGGGGAGAAACTCAGCACAAACAAGCCTGACGAATGTGTCAGACAGATCTGTGGGGTCTTTCAGCACCTGTTCTCCTTTTCCGGAGTCTGAAGAAGGTTCCACTGCTATGAAAAACATCTTGTATGGTCCAGCGCCAAAGAAAGAGCATTTCAGTGCTCCCAAAGACCATTTGCTCATACTTCATACATTATGAAAAGCTTTGAGAAGCTGTTCCTGAAACAGCTTTGATCCCTGTTTACAGACCATCTTGATCCTGCTAAATTTGCCTATCATGCTGATATACAGTAGGTGTGGGGGTTTTCTCTGATTTACTGTATAGAGGTATAGAGTATGCTCCACAGAGGTGATTCCCACCTGGACAAAGTTGACACAACAGTCAGGATAATGTTCTTTGATTTCTACAGTGCCTTTAACACCACACTGCCCCTTCCTGTTTACCCTCTACACAACAGACATGGGTATAATAATAGCATTTGCAAACTACATAAGTTATCAGATGACTCCTCCATCATAGGTTAAATGGCTAACGGAGAAGAGTTGGAGTAAGGAGGATGGACGTCTGTCTTGTAGTGCAATGAGGACCACTTGCAGATCAACATCAATAAGACAAAAGTGCTGGTGGTGGACTTCTGGAGAGTCAAAGATCCCCTAAGACAAGTCGCAATCTAGGAGGAGGAAGTGGAGGTAGTGCAGAACTATAAGTACTCGGGAGTTCATGTGAAAAGCAAACTAGACTGGTGTGATAACATAATGCTGCTGTATAAGAAGGACCAGGGTCGAGACTGTAGTTCCTGATGAGACTCTGGCATTTAGATAAGTATAGGAAGCTGCTGGAAATTGATGCAGTTGATAATAGTATATATAGTGAAGAGCCAGTTTACAAGACAGGACCTTCAGATGGATGAACCACATGGCAACTCACACCTTCTGCCTGACCCTAAACTCCAGCGTATGCACAAAAACTGGATAGAAATACTAGTATGCAACTTTCCACATAAACATTGGGATTTATAAAAGGAAACTTAATGGGGAATGTGAATATTTACAGTAACTCTAACCCATTTGTATGTAAAATTATTGAGAAACAGGTAGCGATGACACCTTTGATCAAGTAGAGAAAACCAGTTAAACTAGCTGAATGACAACAAGCATTAAATTAATTCCACCAAGCCATTGTTATGGGCTTGACATGACAAGCATATGAGACCTTTTACATTCCAATAATGTACAAGTCATCTGTGATGCCAAGATGTGACTGTCAAATGTCTCAGTGGTCTGGGGTCAACCCACAATTTATTTATTTTACGGCAAAGTAGGTTTGGCAGGCATACAGTACTGTATATGGTGACTGGCTTGTTGATAACTGGCTGACCCTGCAGTTTTTATATGGTCAATACTATTCATTGCAACAGCAATCATGTCATGGCACCTTACGCCTTTTACTGACATCTAAAACGCAAAGGAGAGGTGCTATAATAATGTGCATGATTCTGTGCTGTCAGTTGTAGAGCACAGCCAGATATTCTTAAATGCAGGGTCTCGATGCATTAAGAACAAGGCTGTTCTACCAACCAATGAACTTCTGCAGCATCATGATTGCATATGAGAATGATTAGCATGCTTCATATATAAGTGATCCAGGGCGGCATTTGAGTGTGAATATTTACAAGGTGATTGTGATTTATAAAGGATCAATTGCATAGAAATGTGAGTACTCCATATTTTGGAGTATGCATTTTCCTTTTTTGGCATGTACATATTTTCATGCTCAAATCCACACAAACTTTTCTAAGTGAAGTCCCACAGCTGTGGTCTAAAAACAGGTTTAGCAGAGGTATCTCCCATTTTTATCTTGTTTTGGTTCTTGGCTCACACAGCCTGTAACCTAGCTCAATACTTTGTTAAACTAGGCACCGACAAACCTACTAAAGAAGATCTGGCAAAGGTGGCAAGGATGACACTGTGAAATATCCACACTTGTACAGAAATTGGAAGTGTGGAGAATTTGTAAATTCAAAGACTATGTGGTGTTCTATCAATTGATAGTGCTGTACTTTTGGTTTGTATTTTAATTGGGCCCAGTTCTGATACTAATTTAAAAATGATAAAATTATCAGCTACGTATGAATCCAACAGCATCCCCAAATCAGTATTTCATAACTGAACCAGTGCCATCCATGTATTTTCAGAAAAGTTTTGACTACAAATGCCCACCGTACAAACTCAAACATAGTGTGAGTGCTTTAGTTTCTGTTTGGGGTAACTGGCTACAGTGTGTCTGAAATTTCAACAGTTGAAACATAACTTTTCCTAGATTCTTTCTTTATAATTCATATTTGTTTCTTCAAATTCCATGGCTCTGGAGTCCTCTTTATTTCAATACTGTTTCAAAAATTGCCCATCTCTGTTGTCTCTCTTTATACTTGACTGTCATAAATCATGTCCTTTTCCACACTAAATCTATGACCTCTATCACGCATGCATATCTAAGGATCACCATCCAAGCTCTTCCCAGGTATGTAGTACCACCCAGGGCTGAGACTAGGTGGTTTTGCTAATGGCCTTGTCATGTTCTTCTTCCACATCCCGGAGAAAACGCCCAGTGAGGGCAACTAACCCCACCTCTTATGGTCCCGGAGATTTTAAAGGATGGGTGCAGGAAAGGAGGCATTTTTGACCAAGGAGACGCTCCAAAGTGAGAACCTCCTTACAAGAATGTGCGTTGCTGGCAGAAAGCACATGGCTTTTCCATGTGGCAGTTACTTTGTTGTTATTTTCACAATATTGTGAGTTATTTTTGTTTACAAGAACACTTACTAAATGGGAAGGACAGTGTTGGCACGTCAGACTGCTTTTGGCTTATTGCCTCTTCTTCCTTGACCACTACACCTTTTACAACATATTCTCCACATCGTGACATGAAAATTCACCCTTTATTCCTCATGAATAGTCCTTCTTGAACTAACCCACATCAGCAGCTTTGTATAAAAAGTGACTACATAATCATGGATATTTGTATTACCTTGTTTAAAATCAAGTAAATGATTAACCTCCTCCTCAGAGCCAACAGAGATGACAAATATATTACAAAATTTCCTAACAAAGTACTTTAAGCAGAAATAACAAAAATGATTTGAATCATGCATGGTGGACACCTATTAAAGGGGCTTATCATCCAGGGATATAATAAAACGCCATTTATGTTCTTTCATTAGGACATGTAAGTGCCTGTAAATGAGCTGACACTCTTGCAAAACCCCTTACATTTTTTTACATCACCAGAAAAATGCAAATCGGGTGTAATTTACAACTAGTATGAAATGCTGGTTCTCTTAAAGCATTACTTTATTGCTACTGTTTATTGATTTCAGTGACTTTTGCTGGAAAGAGCAATACATCACCCTGAAAAATCTCATATTATTTGTGCCATATTATTCACATGTGAAGTCATCCAATCATTTGTTCACAAACTGCAACACGCATGTGTTTTTGCTAAAATGTTGTTAAATAAATACAGCTGGAAAAAGAAAGCAGTCCACAGGAAGTCCATTTATATGGGATCACACTTTGAATTAAAAAGAGGATTCTTGAACAGTGAAAGAAGGGAATACACAGGTCTTCTGATCAAAGATTTTTGATACTGTTTGCTGTTGTTCAGCTTTGGTAACCAAAGGCTCTCATTCAGTCAGAAACATGGTTGTCTCAGTTCTCTATGAAAACATGAGTTTGCATTTTTCTTTGCCTTCACTACAAACCATATCAGCAGGTACGTAACATTACAAAAAATATTCTTTTTTGGTGTGTTCTTTAACTTCTTACAGTCTATACAGTAATAATTCTGGGCTAATACAATAAGGTAGCAAAGCTTTGCTGTGGAACAAAACTTAAGTTATTCTTACCATATACCTGAAGTGTGACACAGTAAGTTGGAAGCTGACTTCTTGAAGTTGAAACCACCTGCTGGTATTCTCCACTGTCTTCTAGCCTTAGTTTGTGGATTGTTAAAGACCAGTCATTACTATTTAGCTGTACTCTGTTTTTCCAAGCAGGAGTTGGATCCTTCTGGGTAGACATTACAATTGTGTTTCCATCTCTTTTCCAAGTCACACTTTCAATATCCGTGATATTAGTTGTACTTGAAGACAAGGTGATGGGCTTTCCTTCAGTCCCAAGTAAAATATTAGAGGATTTTATGACAGGCAGGTTAAAAACTGAAAGATAGCCAAAAAATTGTTGTTTACAGAATTTAGTAAATTATTCAATGGTTAATTCTTTTCTAAATAAGGTTTTGAAGAAAATAAAGAGTAAACATTATAAGAAACAATGTAAAACTAAAAAAAAACAGTAAAAATATGAAGGAAGACAAATATCAGTTATTAAATTGATAAACATGTCTATAAACACATGTGTGTGGAGGCAGCCGATGACATAATATAAGTATAATGGTACACCAGACCTAGGGGTGGCGCTGTCCATTAACGCTTTCTTTGTTTTAAAACCACAGAGGGAAATCCCACCTGACTGTCCTGACCTCACTTTCAGTTCCAGCCCTCCTAACCTCACTTCTAGTTCCTTACTCCAGAGACATATCCCTACCTGTCAACCCACTATAAAACTACCATCTTGATCACTATACCTCATAAGTTTTGAAGTCAGTCTTTAATGACTGGTTTACTAGTTTATTTTTTATTTTTTCAAGTCTACTGGCTGGATACCCCAAACCTTCATATCTCTTTTTGTGATTGTTTCCACAATGCATACACCTAAATTGATAGGTATGAAGATCCTATTGCAGCTCATCAAAACAGCCTTTTGTTGTGAATTCAAATCCATAATGTATACACAGGAGTCATGGTTAATATATTGTAAGTTACTGTTTAGTGATTTCTTTATTTTTCCTCATAAATGAGCAACCTAAACCAATTTACAGTAAATTCAAACTACCTGTGCACAAATAAAATTGACCATATCTATGCAGGAAATATGACAAATTAAAATAATTCTAAAATAACAATGTGTGCCCTTTATAAATTGCTAAAATATACTGCTAGTTAAAAGAGCAGACTCAGTTATAGAATACACTGTGGAACCCCGAGGTCGTAGCAAATGAGGGAATTAAAACAAATCTGAGTGCCGTTATGAGCAATGCTGCACATCCTCTCTCTGGCAGACTAACACAGAGGACTTTCAGCCAACGAATTATTCAACAGAAGTCTGTCAAGAAGCGAGACTGGGGCTCCTTTATACTAACAGTAATACACCTGTATAATACCTCACTGGGACTGGGACTACCAGATCAGATGTTTTCTTTATTTTAAATTGCATTCCTTTCTAGTCATTCTGGGCTGTGTTCAGACCATATTGTGGTTGAATATGAGTAGTTATATGCATGCGGCAACTGTCAAAATGTCAATCAAATTTGATGGATGACCTTAAGTCCCGCCCTTTCCTCTGACATCATTAAGGTGACCCTTCTTTGAACTCGCCCCACACCACTTCCAAGACAAGTTCAGACACGCCCAGGCAAGTTTCTATCCAGACCAAGCCGCCCCTGCCACGGCCTTCGGTCAGGCAGCCCAGACCCTGCCGGACCAAGCTACATGTCCCCGGCATCAAAGCCTGCCTAAGACCCTCCGTCAGGCAGCCCCTGAGGGCGGGACACCACATGTTGGTTGACCCTTCACTTCCGCACACTTTTTCCGAGGACATACACAGACACACATGCTCCTGCCTATATCGCTTTGGGTAAGTTCACACGTATTTATCTATTGTTTAAAATAGCTATCTAACCTTTGATTTATCTAAGTCAAAACACCTTTTTTTCCATATCCCTGACAATCCTTTCACAGAAACGTCCAGTTGTTGAATTTTCCAACTCACAGAAAGCAATGTGCCGCTTCTCTCTATACAGCAGAATACATGGGCTCTAAAAAGCTGACCTGCTGTTAGTAACCCTGCACTCATGGTTGTCTCTACACAGCAGAATACATGGGCTCTAAAAAGCTGGCCTGCTGTTACTAACCCCTGCACTCACTCTTTAAAGTTGACGCCTGAGAGCAGACAGCCTCTGTGCTGAAAAGCTGTCAGGCAGGTGGCTGCGAGATGTCCCAGTGGCTGAAGCTCTAAGCGTACTTGCCGGCAAGGGTTTGTTGTTCGAAATACACGCTGACCGGAAACCTTGGAGGAGCAGACAAATCCCTCCCTCCCTCGCTCTCGGTCTATAGCTTGAACTTGCATACTGTATGAACCAAGGCTCTGCTGAAAGACAGTGTCAGGAAATGGCCAGACCCTTAACCTGCTGTGTTCTGCGAGCTCATGCTAATCAACAGATGGTCATAAGACCCGAGAGGTAAAAGTTTTAATGACCCTAAAAGAAATCAAAGGGTTACAAAGGTGATTTTCGGAGTCTGGACTATACACAATACTTGGATGTTCAGTGAAAATGATGGTCACGCATCTGCGACCGCAATTAACCGAAATTCCCTTCCACTTTCGGAGCTCAGGCTAAACTGTCAATACAAGGATATGCATTTAAAATGTTTGTCACGCACAGGATCAAATGCCCTTATAAAAATACAGCTCTTTTCTCTATAAATTGAGTTGCGTCAGGAACACAAGACCTTTCCCCTGATTGTCGATTGGAACGCCAAGATGAATACAAGCCGTGACAGTGCGTTTTCACGAAATTCTTAATGATTTTTGCTAATTATGGCTAAGACTAAATGAAATTTAATTATCGTTCATACAGCCTACTCTTCAGGACGCGGTCTCGCCCGGAATCACGGTAATACTATTCATGATTCTTATAAGCGTAATCAAATATGTATTAAAATGGCATGGTGAATTCTTAGCGATTGGCTCAATCCTTATATATTTTTGTAGAATTATACATCAGAACAGAATCTCAAAATGGTAAGTCTCTTTTAAAATGTTCGCATGAAGTTTGGACCTGTCATGAAAGGGTTTAATGAAAGGACGTGTGTGAGCATAATTACGTTTGAATCCTTTATTTTTATCTTAGAGGGCTACATCGTGATAGATTCACCGAATCATTGAGCGGAAGAGGGTAAGAACCTTTTTGTTTTTAATTTGCTCTTTGATTGCATATAGGTGTGGAGCAGTCTTGCGCGTGTACGCGATCTTGTGAACACTCGTACGCGATCTTGGGAGCGTTCGTGCACGTGCACGTGTGTGTGCGTGCATGTGTGTGTGTGTGTGCATGTGCGTGTACAAGGGCTTGGGAAAGCGCTTTCATTCATTTAATGCCTCCGAGTAGACGCACCATGTGTAAATGAATAGGTTTAAGAGGTTCCTGTATTTATTTGGTTATAGCTTCAGAATCAGGAAGTCTTTTTATCCAATTCGGTGTAGGGTTTGCTCGTGCATTTTGATAAAGTGTTTCGGCTAGTTACAAATAGCCTATTTAGGACAAAAGTCTGTCTTTCTGCCGTAAAATTGAGTTTTTATATGGGCAAGCTTTTATCGGAATGAATCGTACATGAAAAGGTGCGATGTGCAATAGAATGTGCAGTTTAAAATCATGAGCTGTGAGTGTGTGTGTGGATTGTTTGTTTAAAGAGAGCCATAATTTTGTATGATCCGTGGCAAGCTTTGGAAACTGGGGACTTGTTATATTAAAAAGCGTCTGCCTTTTGTTTTTTAGACGATAACCCTTTACAAAGTGAATCAGCTTCTCAAAGGGAATTTTAGATATCAGTTTACCTAAGAAATGTATGAAGCATACAGAATTTCAGATTATGTGAAAAGAGGTGATTAACTGAGAAGTTCATAACTATATTTCCAGGGCATTCCTCCGGTATTTTAACACAAGTGTTGGCCGGATCAGAAAATCTAGCCCGGTACCATAACTGGCAGAATCTACAAACTCTCAGCGCTCAGCATTCACCAAGACAACTGAGAGCATATTTCAGCAGTCTCCGGTTCGCTCTGATAACGGCGATCAGCATTCTCCGCGATCTCTGAGCTCAGTTTTAATTCCAATATCTTGAGGTCTTCTCCACAATCACCGACGCCACCTTATTCTAGTCGTTGGGCCCCTTTGCAGGCAACGCCTCACTCTGATCGAGGACTTCGGGTAGAATTCGTTATTCACCCCGATATTCCCTTTGTCCTGACCACCAGCGGAGACATCGACAAAGACTGAAACAGCTGACTGAACAGCTTCACCAATTACTGGTGCAATTTGTAGAATTAGAGGCTCCTGTGTACAACTCCATACCCGAAATGTGTTTATACTTGATGCATATGTAAGCTTTTTACATTGCTCTAACCCGTAATTAAAGGAGAAGTTTTATATTACTTTTTTTTTAAATATTGTTGATTGCATTATTATTATACTTTGGTTAATAATTGCATTATTATTTGTATTACTTTTATTTTTATTATTATTATATTCTGTGCTCATAATTGTAGACTTTGATTAAATTTAGGTCATGCCTGAAAGCAGTTCTAGCGGTACCAGCAGTGACAGCAGTGGCAGTGGCAGTGATACAGACAATGTGTATGAATATTCTGGAGGGCGTAAGGTAGGAAAAGACTGTCCAGTGAAAACCTGAGACTATTAAAAGAGATGTCTGATGACCTAGAATATTCTATAAAACCCCTAAAATCCCCACCCCTCTGCGATCTCCTCAAATTGTTCAATAACCACACCCGTGACACATCCGATCGACAATTTTGACCTCATTAATAATGCGCCCAGGTTCTAAATTCTGAGGAAATAACCTTAGTTAACGCCTCGTGGGAGCTTTTGAAGAATACCTCTT
The DNA here is from genome assembly GCF_016835505.1 of Polypterus senegalus. NCBI lineage: Eukaryota > Metazoa > Chordata > Cladistia > Polypteriformes > Polypteridae > Polypterus > Polypterus senegalus. The sequence goes on along the minus strand of NW_024376975.1, from coordinate 51,674 downwards.
CTGAGGATGGAACGCTTCAGGCCCCTCACAACAACCTAATGCCCTAGACACAAATGTAAAACCCCACAAAGTTCTAACTCATCTGAGGCAGGAACGTCTTCAGACCCTTCACAACCTAATTGCCCTAGACACGAATGTAAAACACCCACAAACTTCTACCTCGGAGTGTCAGAGGACTCATGCTCCTCCAGTGAAAGCAGATCCCCACTTCAACACTTTTCCGTCGACGACCGGTAATACAACCTTCTACCTCAGGGTGCATCAAGGTCCATCTTCAGCACTCGCCTGCTGATGACTTAACAAGGGCTGATAATTCAGCTCCTCAGACCTTCTCTGGAGTGACTAATCCGTCCGGGGTACTTATGACTCTCGAAGTCAACTCTCCACAGCCATCGCCTGCTGATGACTTAACAAGGGCTGATAATTCAACTCCTCAGACCGCTCCGAGTGACTAACTCGAGTCATGAAGCCGACTCTCCACAACCATCTACCTCACGTCGGACAATCCTTCGCCTCCAGACCCGCCAGTAAACTCCCCGCAGCCCTCCACTTCTAGATTAAATAATCTGTCTATAACAGAACGTCCAAAATTTAACAATATCGAGATCAGACATCGCTTCAATTTTTCGGAGGCCTACACACTTGATTCATTCGCGAAGTTTTAAATCATATACACAAGACCCTTCAACAAATACTAGACAGCTTTACGAGCACTTTGAATCCTAATGATCTAGTACAGTTAGAATTACGTGCCGATTCTCTCATCCCCGGTGTTTTTTCCCTAACCCCCGCGGGTATGCTTTCTGTGGAGGATTTTTTTAATCAAATTGAATCACTTCTCCAGAGTCACGCTACTATTTTAGCCGATTCCAGTCTGACGGTAATCGTTCAGGTTGTGAGTGCTCCATCTGGTGGCGGGGGTTCTAGGCGTAAAGCCTGTACCCTTTTCAACGATGTAATCGCTCAAAAGAAACGTAAACATTTATGGATCTCCTTCAACCCGGATGATCAATGCTGTTTTGCCAGGGGTTTGATGGCTGTATTAAATGTTAGGTTCAGAAACAATCAGAAATTGTGTGAACAAGAGGCTCATGGATTGCACGTCAGGGTCGGATTATCAATGAATCAGAAAGTAACATTTTCAGATATTGAAAAGTTTCAGAGGTTAATGGGAATTAAAATTGTCGCCTGGTACCGGGAACCAACGCTAGCACTCTATTAGAATTTGAAGCGCCCCATGCCAAAACAAAACGCTTTCCTGTTTTTGCATGATGAACATTATTACGTAATTTTGAACCTAAAAGGTTTTCTGGGTTTTTCTACATCTGCGATTTCTGCTACACAGGGTATTCTAATCCGTCATGTCATCGCTGTGAGCAACACTGTGACGTCTATTTATCTACAGACTGTCAAAGGGTTGATGGGGAGGCTTTTCGATGTGCCGATTGCCATCGTTTCTGCCGATCAAGGTTTTGCTTCAAACTGCACAAAACGCGCAAATTCAATGAAAAGACGCTCAGTTCTGCAAGTATCTGCGACAGCCATAAAGTCTGTCCCCTCTGCAAACGGAAATACAGCTCAAAAGCCGATTCAAAACCTCACAAGTGTCGACCCAAACATTGTCGCATTTGTAGAGCTGTCACAAAAGAATTGGATGAAAATCATCAGTGTTTTATTCAAAGCTTACCGCAAAGACCGACCCACGAAAAGTAAGTTTTCTATGATTTTGAGTGCCGTCAAGATGACGGAATCCACATCCCTAATTACATCCACTGTATGCATTGGAACGGTAAATCGTGGAGTCGGGCCGGGAGGACTGTGTCGCAAAGTTCTTCCACAGATATCGACGTCTGAAATACCAAGAGTACATGTTCATAGCTCACAATTCTAAGGGGTATGACGGCTATTTTCTGATGAAATATCTCATCGAGAGTGGGCAAACTCCAATTGTTACAGTTCAGGGATGTAAACTAATGTGTTTTATAGAAGAAGATTATGAGTTGAGATTTACCAACTCGTTGAGCTTCTTACCCATGAAATTGAGCAGTATGCCCAAAGCCCTGGGATTCCAGGTTCAAAAGGGTACTTTACCCATTTCTTTAACACCGTTGAAAATCAAAATTACATCGGACCATATCCCTAACCTATATATTACGGCATTCAATACATGATGACCCAGGAAAGAGAGGAATTTTTGTCTTGGTACGATTCGATTAAAAGCGGCACCTTCAACTTTAGATGAGAAATGGCTTATTATTGTAGAAATTACGTGGTTATTTTGAGAACAGCATGCATGAAATTTAGAGAGGAAGTGCTCAGGATTGGTAATATTGATCCTTTTCAGTGTATGTCGTTAGCTTCTCTCTGCCTGTCCATGTACAGACAAAGCTGCATGCCTGATAATGCAATCGAATAATTCGAGCGATCATTACAAAAGCACTCACAGAGCTTATTCTAACGCCTCTATTCAATGGTTGATGTTTCTTTCAGACAAGGAAAAATAAATATTCAACATGCCCTGAATCACAGTGAAGTAAAGATGGGTTCCTTTTATCTAGACGGCTACGCCGAAGTTCAGGGTGTCCCTACGGCCTTTGAGTTTGCCGGCTGTTTTTATCACGGATGCCCAGAATGCTACGATGGGTAAGCTACACATCCTCTCACGGGTGCCTTTTGCCGATTTGTTTAAAACGCTTTGACGACAAACTGAAGATATGAAAAATTTTATCTGACGGTTAGAGTGCTTTGGGAACACCAATGGGAATGCATGAAAAAAGAGGATTCGGAGCTTCAGGATTTCTTAAAACGCTTTGAGTTTCCCGAGCCTATCAATCCCCGTGATGCCCTGTATGGGGAGCACCAACACTATCAAATTATATCATAAGGTTTAAGGCGACAAGCAAATGCATTATTATGATTTTATAAGTCTGTACTCTTACGCCAACAAAACAAAACCTACCCGACGGCCATCCAACCTTGGTTTTGAGGCGCTTGCAGATCTTAAACATTACTGGCTCATTTAAATCACAGTGCTAGCCCCTTACAATTTGTATTTTCCGTTCTCCCTTTAAGAATTTGCTGTAAATTGATGTTCACTCTATGCCGACGTGTGCAGAAACCCAAACAACTACCGCCTTTGCCGCCACAATGATCGGAAAGGTCTTTAACGGAACATAGTGCATCGTTGTAATACTAAAAGCCTTAGATAAAGGATACAGAGTCTTAAAAATACATGAGATATGGCACTACGAACAGAGCACCGCAGATTTATTTTCCGATTACATTAAAGTTCATCTGAAAGGCAAACAGGAGGCCTCAGGTTGGCCGTCATGGGGCCCAGGCGAGGCATTCGGGCGTTATGTTGATGACTATTTCTTAAAAGAAGGTGTATTATTGGAGAGTGAAAACATCGCCTCCAACCACGCTAAGAAACAAATTTCCAAGTTATTTCTGAATTCTCTTTGGGGAAAATTCGGTCAAAAACCTAACCAGCTGACCACGACGTTTGTTAAACACACCCAAGAATTCTTCGATTACCTGTTCTCAGACGTGTATAGGGTGTCCTATTTTGGTTTTGTCAGCGATGAAATCTCTCAAATACAGTGGAGATATACTGATGACCGATACGCTCTACCCGTCCAGTCAATGTGGTGATCGCCGCTTTCACAACGCCTATGCCCGCCTAGAATTGTAATGATTTGCTGGAGTGTTTACGGCCCAGGGTTCTGTATCATGATACAGACTCGCTATCTTCACAGCCTCGCCCGGGCAGTATACCCCGTCACTCGGGGACTATTTAGGGGAACTCACCAGCGAACTAGATCCTGAAGACTTCATAGAAGAGTTTGTTTTCGGGGGTCCGAAAACGTACGCGTACAAAACATTCAAAGGCAAGGTCTGCATGAAGGTAAAGGCATTACTCTCAATTATGAAACGGCTCAAGCTGTAAACCTGTACTCTTTAATGGATCTAGTGCATAGTTTTGTAGAACACGGTCTCACAAAAGAAATAACGGTTCATGGCTCACAGATTCATAGGAACAAAAAGAACCTGACATTGCAAAATCGTCCACTCAGAAAAAGATTCAGAGTGGTGTACAACAAAAGGGTTCTATTGCCTGATTTCACCACTCTCCCCTATGGATACTAAAGAGGGTTTTGATGTTAGACTTCAGCATCTGTTCTCAAAAATAGTCTCGGGACCCTCCTGTTCGGGCAAATCGCATTTTGTGAAAAAGCTCTTGGACAGACAGACAATATAGTCTGGTTTTACAACTGCTGGCAGCCATTGTACGATTAGCTGGTAGCCCAATTTCCCAAAATCTAATTTTTGAGGGATTACCCGTCTCCTTAAGCTTACGATGAACTACTTCTCACTGATCGTGTTAACTTGGTGATCGCGACAATTTGAATTTGATTAGCTAAGAGATAGAGAGAGCCTTCACAAAATATACTCACCACAGGAATTTGTCCATCATTTACCTGATCCAAAATGTATTTTTCAAGGCAAGAAAAGTAGAACGATAAACCTGAATGCCAATTACATTATCCTCTTTAAAAATCCTTGAGATAAACTGCAAATTACCAATTTAGCATGTCATATGTACCCTGGAAGGGTTAAATCTTTCTTGGAGGCCTTTGAGGATGCTACAAGACAACCTTACGGTTATCTGTTGGTGGATCTGAAAGCCCATACGCCTGACGAATTTCATTTACGCATCGGTTTATTTCCTTCGAATTGCCTGCAGTGTACGCCGTGAAAAGATAAAGATGTTCCATTTTCCAAGTATTTGACAAAGAGCCGGCATGTCGTGCAGAATAAAAAGAAATTTCCCTCTGCTCAAGACCCTACATAGGGCCTCCTGTCAGTCGAACAAAAGCGCTGCTGAGCAAGGCTTCGGAAGATTTAATTTACGCCTGTCAGAAATAGCTCTCAATACTTTAAAAGGCCGCGTCCCCTGACGTCCAGACAGTTCAAGTTGCTGAAGAAACATCGCTAAGCGTTAAAAAACTCGGCGCTAAAAAACTTACCGTTAAAAAGAAAAAAAACCCTTTTAAATCAGAAAGGTGGGTTTCTCGGAGCCTTATTAAGCGCCGCCATCCCTTTCATTATTAGTTTAATAGGTTCGAGACTATAAATATGGAATACACGTGCAAGATGTACCTGGTCCCTCAACAACAAATGGCTCAATGGCAACAGAAAAACTCAGCTTCCACCGACCTTTTAAGCGCTACGGAAAGTGAACTGGATAAACAAATGAAATTCATACTCGAACGTAGTGACTTGACCAATCAAGCAAAAGTTAAACTTTATACGAACGTCTTGCAAAGATACTTGACCTTTGTGAAAAAAGAGGATAAAGAAACCGTTCCTCTGACGCTATTGCTACCTGCCGAGAACAAGGAGGAACCGCAGGGGGTTCTAAAACAGACTCCTAGTGCCCCCGAAGACCGTGTGTATGACGAGATTTTGAAAAGTGCCCCGGATAAATCAAAAATATACACTGAAATTATTTTACAGAAAATGGCTTATACCCCTAATATAACCTACTGGAATGGCTTGGGAGACTTTGTGTTTCGTGGAGAACCGCACGGAACAAATATGGTCGATCTAATGCGGAACTTGACTGCCCAGCACAGCATCTCGCCCTATCGTAGGCATAGGGGTTAGAAAGAATTTGTTAAGGCCCTGGCCGGTTTGAACATTCCGCCTCCGCCGCACTCAAACGCCGACACGAGAGAACTTCTAGAGAGCTTCAAACCTTATGCCCCAGAGGGGTCCGCCACCTCTATCACTGCCTCTGCCTCGCCATCTGCTGCTTCCGATACACCTGTTGGCAAGAAAACCAAAGCTCGCAAAAAGAATGAATGGATTCCTTATTGAAATGTAACTATATTTTTGTTTAATAAAATACATTTGATTATACAGAATGTCTATTCTTTGTTAAGATAATTACAGGTCATAGAACTTTGAATACAGGGGTGCTCCTGGAATACTCTAGAAGGGTTCTGAGACAAGGTACTGACAAAATGTTGAACCATATCATCATTCTTGGTGACCTCATTAAAATACATGTTCATGATCTCTTGAAAAGAACGTCCTTTTCCTCTGTGATGCAGGAAAAAATACAGTGCTGTCCGCAGACGCTGGAAAACCAGCTTTGAAGCTATTATGGTGAATAATTTCTTTGCAGTTTCTGTTTAAAAAGCTGTATATTTCCTCAGGAAAATAGATAAAGTCTGGCGGGGCTCCGTAGGAGTCAAAAAATTCTCCAGTTCCGTCTTCTCTGAGATGTATCGCCAGTCAGTGCTCTCCAGGTTGATTTTGACGGTGAGTGTTGACGATGATCATGGCCGGAGTTCCGTAAGTAGTTTTTCAGGCTGTTCGATGCAAGCCAACACCTGTGAAACTGATTTTCTGTGTAATGGATTACCGGACATGAGTTCCAAGATCTGCAGGGTGTTCATGCTTTGTTAGTAATCATATAGTATGTTTCTTCTCTGGTTTATTTCAATAATGTTGTCAAAGACGGCGTACACTATTAGATTCCCGATATGAGGTAGAGGCTGTCGAAAGCGTATTTCATATCTCATGTTTCCTGTTTTCACCAAGGAGAAATGGTCTCCGTGATTCTTGATCAGGTGTCAAATCAAAGGCAAACAGGGTGTATCCCCGGGAGAAGTCAGAGCGGCTAATGGCTAGAGGCTGGTCTTTCAAATGTTTTCCGGATGCTAACACGAGGTTGTAATATTCTTGAGCTGTGTTGTCATTAGCAAAATTGGGTTGAAAGTGCTTGGCTGGAATCTGCTCTCCGTCCAAATACAAAGCCAGGAATTCCAACTGGTTATGCTTGAAATTGAAGGGATTTCTGGCGTAATCCCCAGAAAAGGCCTCATTATACACCATGCCTATGACCACGCACTTGGGCAACTGTTCCAAGAACAAGTTCTCTTGATTGCTCAAACGTATCCCTGCCGCATACTGAGAACTTTTATATTTATTCTTTCCACAGGGTACTTGACGTTGGAAGTTGTGAGAGCGTGGGCATGCCCTAATTTCACCGCTGCCGAAACTTTAACTTTCCTGACAAAAAGAGAGGCGGATAAAATGTTTACTTTGTAACGCTCAGCATCTCCGGACATCAGACAGAATTCATTTTGCTCAACCATTTTATTCTGACGCCCACTCCATTTAGAATTAATTTTTCTTGAAAAATAGGTCGGAATGAATAGGTCCAAGGAGTTGAACTGTTTTACCCTGTGCTGTATAACTGTTTCTTTTTTTGAATCCATCTTTCGGGCCATCCAAGGTGGTGTTTTCATGTTCGTTGGCCGTGTCTTTGTAAAAAGACCTGAAGCAAATTGGAATTTGAGAGTTTCATTGCTGTAATTTCCTCTGAAAAGGGCCCTGTACGGGTAGAGGCTGGAACTCTGTGATATTAAACAGTCTCTGAGGGTCTCGCCCACTTGCGAAAAATAAAGCTGCTATCGGATAATTAACAAAGGTTACCCTGGCCACGGGTGGCGGATTAGTTCCGCTGGCATTGCCGATTTTGCATTGGACATGTAGAAGCGTGTTATTCAGATCCAAGTAGTCTTCACCGTTCCCAGTAATCAAAAACTCTAGCGGCGTGACTTCAGATAGAGCTGAGAGAGGGGGTACCTCGACGTAGATGCTTTTTTCTACGCTAGTCTGAGTATAGGGTACCGTAAACAAGTCCAGTTCGGATTTCACACACTCTTGAGACATTCGATGAACGAAAGACATTTTGAGTTAAAAAATGTTTTTTGATTTCTTTTTCTGGACGCGGACTTATCCTTGTGGCTGAGAGAAGAAAATGATGTAAAGCTGAACGCCTTTTGAGTATGGGGTCATGCGAACCGGGAGGTCTCTTACGTGTAGTTTTCCTCATTATCAGCAGCCCCGACCCCCCTTGATTTTCTTCGCTTCCTCGAGTCATCGCTCCGGACATGGCCTCCACCACAACGTCTTTGACGATATTCTTGGCGGCTGATTTAATGTGTGGCTTGACAATTTCAAAGCCTCTTTTCAAGAGAGGCAGAGCTCTTCTAAACAGACCTCAGAATATTCCTCCGATCCCAGTACCGTATATCACGGAGCCCTGGAGAAACAGGGGAGCCCGCTACCCACTTGGGCTTCGTAATAATGCACATAAGGGCTAGGGTCCAGGTAAGATCTCATCTCTGTATTAGTCGTGCACGCACCTCTTAGAGGGTCTGAAATGTAACTTGACTATGACCTTGCCAAATTGAAATGGTTTGAAAAGTTTGTTCTGTTCCGCCGTTATTTCAATGGTCAAAGTATCAAACTGAGTCTTGCTGACCGAGCATAGTGCGCTTGTAATAGGTGATTGTGGTAATCTTATTCATCTCATCCTCAATATGTACGATCTCAAGAGAGGGACGTAGCTGTCTCTTTGGTGAGACACAATGTCGCTGTAGACGACAGGTATAAAACCCGCCTGATATCCAAGGGGTAAGGAGCCTTATTTGCCAGGCCTATGGTCATGTCCGAATGGGCTCCTAGAATTCTCCCCAACTGCCCCTGACACGAAGAGTTTCATCCCTTGAGGTGTTTATGACATAGAATCTTCGCCCAGAGCGCTGTAGCGAATCTACAGTGTTTTCAGGTACCGGTAAGCCTGAAGAACCAGCCTCAACGGCTTTGGGTTCTTTCGACACTGCTTCATTCATCTTAGAGGTCACTTACTCGATGCTAGAGTAATAGCCTGCAGGTATAGTATAAAACCCTGGTTAATCGTGGAGACACCAAAATAAAATCGTTATCCGGTTTGTCTAGGGTGTTCCAGGTGTGAGGATACTGGATTTCGCCAAACCTACTTACTAGGACCCTGTAGTTTGATGGGTGTGGCTAATTTGATAGTAAACTCGCAATGGTATTGTTAGGGAAAACATCTCGGGAAGAATTGCTGGGAAGAACGACGTAAAATCTTTTTCTCCATTTTAAGCACCTGTAAATGAAATACTAATGTTTGCTTCTCAGTATTTAACGCCTTGCGCTGATCTTCAGGGATCCAACTGTTAAACTTTTCGGCCATCCGAGCCATTTCACCAAAATATGCTTTTTCTATGAATATTTTTTATCCCCAGAATCTTTTCAAACCTGAAGACGTCCGTACTCACTAATCTTTTGTAACTCCGCCGTAAAAGGAACCTATAATCTCTTCGCCGTAATCTTTGAGCTTGTAGACCAGCAGATCCTCGACGTAGTTCAGAAACGTAAATACCTCGCCTGAAAAGGTTTTTTGATTCCGGTTTTCGACACTCTCACCGTATCACCGACTTTGAACTTATATTGTGGGTTTCTTTGGGTTTTAGTTAGACCGTATAAGGTTTTAAAGACTTTCCAAGAATTGAACTATTCACTTCGGCAGGGGCCATTTTATACCTCGGTGATAGCTCAGATTATAATATTTCACCAAGTCTTGTAACCCCGGCAGATAGGATCGGGTATTCCGAGCTGAAATAATGCCACATTTTGGTCTTCAGAGCGATTGAACCACTCCACCACCGAAGCCTTTAATTCACTAGCGGTGGTAAAATGTTTAATCCCGTGTTTATTGAGCAGGCTTTGAAATTCTCGATTAAGAAACTCTTTACCGCTATCGGTCTGTAGTTTGACGGGAACTCTACCTTCCTCCAAAATTTCTCGAAAAGCCCTCATGCATGCAAGAGAGCTCTTTTAAGGATTCTTTACCCCCAAAGCCCCGCATTCTCTAGGCTATAATATGTTTTTCCAAGACCTGCTCCATCACGTGATAAAACAGACACTGACAACACTTAAAACATATAGAAAACATTTATTTAGGATTCTGCTTTGCTCAGACTGCTTCAGGTTCAGAAAGACCCATCAGTTCTATCATATCATTAAATTCCAGGTCATATTTAGTCGACACATTCATATAACCCTCATGATTAATATTACGCTTACAAAACTCATTTGCCACACGGGTTACACAGTAGGAGTATTCATCCATTTCATGAAATGACTGCATTACAGTGTCATAAATAGATTTGGTATTTTCAAACTCACCCACAGTCTTTTCAACTACTGTGTTTATTTTGTGACTCGGCAGTAGAATATTAAAATACCCTAGAATTTTCATAGCCAGTCCTTTCAGCCAAGACTTATGGAAAATCTTCGAATCTTCTGAAAGCGCCCCTACATGGTAGGTGTTATCAGGTTCAAAGAGGCAGGTATGTCTTCTCTGGCTGGGATGATCTATCTTGCAGCCTTGACATTCTTTTTCAGATCATAGTAGACAATAATATCTAGCAGAGACGTCATCAGCCCTTTAACAAGTTGCTGGGCCTTTTCCAGGTTTCAGGCAGCACACCATCCAGGCAATCCATATCTGTCTCAGACCGCTCGAAGACATCTGTTCCTGCGAACTTGTCTGTTCACCCACGGTTGTCCTGGAGCTAGGTGAGAGGTATCCGCTGAGTACCATTAGCCGACACTGTGTTATCTGTCTGAGCACTATTAGCGGGATTGGGTTATCCCTCTGATCTTCATCAACGGAGACTGGGAAGACCTGGAGAACAGAATCCACTGTCTGGCTCAAGGTCTCGTGTCCAGAGACTCTAATCGGGTCGATCTTAAGATACCGAGGTCAGTTTCTCGGTGTCCTTGAGGGACATCCATCCGGACGGAATTATAGAAATGGTAAGATTCAGGCCATGAAGCCTCAAGCTTTGGATCCTGGCGGAGCCCTGAGGTTGTTACGCCGCACCCCTGTCATTTCAGAGTCTGTAGCGGTCGACATGCTGGGGATGTTTAAAAGTGTAGCAATGACACCCTAGGGTGCTGCTGATATATTATAATTACTCAGGTCTTCTCCTTCCGCCTCTGTGGCACACTCCACCAGGTCCCCAGTCCAACACACCAACAGGGAAAGTTTCAACAACAACAACTTTATTCAAAGGAGCCACCCTCAATTGAATGGTGTCCCAAACAAAGAAAATAGAATAAAAGCTTAACAACAGTGCAGTGAAAATTAATAAACAGTAATAAGTATCTTATGCAAATATAATATATACAATCCCATAACCTGTGCCTCTAAGCAAGCAGTATTTAATAAAAGCCCCTTTATGCTCCCAGTCCCTCATGAAACCTTCGTCCCTCCCACCTCACTGGCCAGTGATACCAGGAAGACAAACAAAAGAAAACGGCTTTGGGGCCCTTTGTTTCTATTGTTGAGCTTCTATCTCCAAATGGAGCATTTGTAATCCACCAAAAGATATCTGTCCTCCAACTGGACTCTCCAAATAGGTGGCCACGATAGAGTAAAGTAAAGATAGGGATAATTGTGCGATATACAGCTCACCACCCTGGGATCCGAAGACGCTGGCTGCAGACGCCCTCAGTGATCCAATAATCCCAACGCCCTCTCAAGCTTCGATAAAATCACTCCTCTCACCGTTCCTCCAGGTCGATTCTCTCTCTCCTCTGCAAAATCTCTCCTCCGCAAAAAGTCTATTCCTCTCCGCAAAAGTCTATCTCCTCCCAAGCAAAAGTCTATTCCTCTCCGCCTCACTCTCCCAGTCTGTCCCCCGCCCGCCTCCTGCACCCCAAAAACAGAGTTCCCACCCTGTATTCTATTCCTTTCCTGATCAGCTGCTCTGCTGCCATCTAATGTCTAGTTCTTAAAATCGCAGCTCCATGACTCTCTTATTCAGACATACACACACAAGATGTCTTAATATTTTTCGATAATCGACCATATCCTAACTATATAAAATATGGTATTCAATACATAAATGAGCCAGGAATAGAAAAGGGTACTTTACCCATTTCTTTAACACCGCTGAAAATGAAAATTACATCGGACCATATCCCTAACCTATATAATATGGCATTCAATACATGATGAGCCAGGAAAGAGAGGAATTTTTGTCTTGGTACGCATTCGATTAAAAGCGGTACCTTCAACTTTAGACGAGAAATGGCTTATTATTGTAGAAACTACGTGGTTATTTTGAGAACAGCATGCATGAAATTTAGAGAGGAAGTGCTCAGGATTGGTAATATTGATCCTTTTCAGTGTATGTCGTTAGCTTCTCTCTGCCTGTCCATGTACAGACAAAGCTGCATGCCTGATAATGCAATCGAATAATTCCGAGCGATCATTACAAAAGCACTCACAGAGCTTATTCTAACGCCTCTATTCAATGGTTGATGTTTCTTTCAGACAAGGAAAAATAAATATTCAACATGCCCTGAATCACGGTGAAGTAAAGATGGGTTCCTTTTATCTAGATGGTTACGCCGAAGTTCAGGGTGTCCCTACGGCCTTTGAGTTTGCCGGCTGTTTTTATCACGGATGCCCAGAATGCTACGATGGGTAAGCTACACATCCTCTCACGGGTGCACCTTATGCCAATTTGTTTAAAACGTTTGACGACAAACTGAAGATATTGCGTGAAAAATTTAATCTGACGGTTAGAGTGCTTTGGGAACACCAATGGGAATGCATGAAAAAAGGATTTGGAGCTTCAGGATTTCTTAAAGCGCTTTGAGTTTCCCAAGCCTATCAATCCCGCGTGACGCCCTGTATGGGGAGCACCAACACTATCAAATTATATCATAAGGTTTAAGGCGACAAGCAAATGCATTATTATGATTTTATAAGTCTGTACTTCTCAACAAAACAAAACCTACCCGACGGCCATCCAACCTTGGTTTTGAGGCGCTTGCAGATCTTAAACATTACTGGCTCATTTAAATCACAGTGCTAGCCCCTTACAATTTGTATTTTCCGGTTCTCCCTTTAAGAATTTGCGGTAAATTGATGTTCACTCTATGCCGACGTGTGTGCAGAAACCCAAACAACTACCGCCTTTGCCGCACAATGATCGGGAAAGGTCTTTAACGGGAACATAGTGCATCGCTGTAATACTAAAAGCCTTAGATAAAGGATACAGAGTCTTAAAAATTCACAAGATATGGCACTACGAACAGAGCACCGCAGATTTATTTTCCGATTACATTAAAGTTCATCTGAAAGGCAAACAGGAGGCCTCAGGTTGACCCTCATGGGGCCAGGGCGTCGGCATTCGTCGGCTATGTTGATGACTATTTCTTAAAAGAAGGTGTATTATTGGAGCCTAAAACATCAGCCCAACCCCGCTAAGAGACAAATTTCCAAGTTATTTCTGAATTTTTTTGGGGGAAAATTCGGTCAAAAGCCTAACCAGCTGACCGCTACATTTGTTAAACACACCCAAGTATTCTTCGATTACCTGTTCTCAGACGTATAGGGTGTCCTATTTTGGTTTTGTCAGCGATGAAATCTCTCAAATACAGTGGAGATATACTGATGACCGACACGCTCTACCCGGTCCAGTCAATGTGGTGATCGCCGCTTACAACGGCCTATGCCCGCCTAGAATTGTAATGATTTGCTGGAGTGTTTACGCCCAGGGTTCTGTATCATGATACAGACTCTATCTTCACAGCCTCGCCCGGGCAGTATACCCCGTCACTCGGGGACTATTTAGGGGAAACTCACCAGCGAACTAGATCCTGAAGACTTCATAGAAGAGTTTGTTTTCAAGGGTCCGAAAACATACGCACAAAACATAAAGGCAAGGTCTGCATGAAGGTAAAGGCATTACTCTCATTATGAAACAGCTCAAGCTGTAAACCAATACTCTTTAATGGATCTAGTGCATAGTTTTGTAGAACACGGTCTCACAAAAGAAATAACGGTTCATGGCTCACAGATTCATAGGAACAAAAAGAACCTGACGCTGCAAAATCATCCACTCAAAAAGATTCAGAGTGGTGTACAACAAAAGGGTTCTATTGCCTGAATTTCACCATCTCTCCCTTATGGATACTAAAGAGGGTTTTGATGTTAGACTTCAGCATCCGCTCTAAAATAGTCTCGGGCCCTCTTGTTCGGGCAAATCGTGATTTTGTGAAAAAGATCTTGGACAGACAGACAATATAGTCTGGTTTTACAACTGCTGGCAGCCATTGTACGATTAGCTGGTAGCCCAATTTCCCAAAAATCTAATTTTTGAGGGATTACCCGCCTCCTTAAGCTTAATATGAACTACTTCCTACTGATCGTTAACTTGGTGATCCGACAATTTGAATTTGATTAGTTAAGAGATAGAGAGAGCCTTCACAAAATATACTCACCACAGGAATTTGTCCATCATTTACCTGATCCAAAATGTATTTTTCAAGGCAAGAAAAGTAGAACGATAAACCTGAATGCCAATTACATTATCCTCTTTAAAAATCCTTGAGATAAACTGCAAATTACCAATTTAGCATGTCATATGTACCCTGAAGGGTTAAATCTTTCTTGGAGGCCTTTGAGGATGCTACAAGACAACCTTACGGTTATCTGTTGGTGGATCTGAAAGCCCATACGCCTGACTAATTTCATTTACGCATCGGTTTATTTCCTTCGAATTGCCTGCAGTGTACGCCGTGAAAAGATAAAGATGTTCCATTTTCCAAGTATTTGACAAAGAGCCGGCATGTCGTGCAGAATAAAAAGAAATTTCCCTCTGCTCAAGACCCTACATAGGGCCTCCTGTTGTCGAAGAAAAGCGTAGCCGAGCATGGCTCCGGACGATTTAATTTACGCCTGTCAGAAATAGCTCTCAATACTTTAAAAGGCGCGCCCCCTGACGCCCAGACAGTTCAAGTTGCTGAAGAAACATTGTTGCGCCGTTAAAAAACTCGGCGCTAAAAAACTTACCGTTAAAAAGAAAAAAAACCCTTTTAAATCAGAAAGGAGGGTTTCTTGGAGACTTATTAAGCATCAGCCATTCCTTTCATTATTAGTTTAATAGGTTCGAGACTATAAATATGGAATACACGTGCAAGATGTACCTGGTCCCTCAACAACAAATGGCTCAATGGCAACAGAAAAACTCAGCTTCCACCGACCTTTTAAGCGCTACGGAAAGTGAACTGGATAAACAAATGAAATTCATACTCGAACGTAGTGACTTGACCGCCGAAGCAAAAGTTAAACTTTATATGAACGTCTTGCAAAGATACTTGACCTTTGTGAAAAAGCGATAAAGAAACCGGTCCTCTGACGCTATTGCTACCTGCCGAGAGCAAGGAGGAACCGCAGGGGGTTCTAAAACAGACTCCTAGTGCCCCCGAAGACCGTGTGTATGACGAGATTTTGAAAAGTGCCCCGGATAAATCAAAAATATACACTGAAATTATTTTACAGAAAATGGCTTATACCCCTAATATAACCTACTGGAATGGCTTGGGAGACTTTGTGTTTCGCGGAGAACCTTTACCCGGTACGAATATGGTCGATCTAATGCGGAACTTGACTGCCCAGCACAGCATCTCGCCCTATCGTAGGCATAGGGGTTAGAAAGAATTTGTTAAGGCCCTGGCCGGTTTGAACATTCTCGCCTCCGCCGTACTCAAACGCCGACACGAGAGAACTTCTAGAGAGCTTCAAACCTTCTGTCCCAGAGGGGTCCGCTGCCTCTATCAGTGCCGCTGCATCGCCTCTGCTGCTTCCGATACACCTGTTGGCAAGAAAACCAAAGCTCGCAAAAAGAATGAATGGATTCCTTATTGAAATGTAACTATATTTTTGTTTAATAAAATACATTTGATTATACAGAATGTCTATTCTTTGTTAAGATAATTACAGGTCATAGAACTTTGAATACAGGGTGCTCCTGGAATACTCTAGAAGGGTTCTGAGACAAGGTACTGACAAAATGTTGAACCATATCATCATTCTTGGTGACCTCATTAAAATACATGTTCATGATCTCTTGAAAAGAACGCCCTTTTCCTCTGTGATGCAGGAAAAAATACAATGTTGTCCACAGACGCTGGAAAACCAGCTTTGAAGCTGACGATTATGGTGAATAATTTCTTTGCAGTTTCTGTTTAAAAAGCTGTATATTTCCTCAGGAAAATAGATAAAGTCTGGCGGGGCTCCGTAGGAGTCAAAAAATTCTCCAGTTCCGTCTTCTCTGAGATGTATCGCCAGTCAGTGCTCTCCAGGTTGATTTTGACGGTGAGTGTTGACGATGATCATGGCCGGAGTTCCGTAAGTAGTTTTTCAGGCTGTTCGATGCAAGCCAACACCTGTGAAAACTGATTTTCTGTGTACGGATTACCGGACATGAGTTCCAAGATCTGCAGGGTGTTCATGCTTTGTTAGTAATCATATAGTATGTTTCTTCTCTGGTTTATTTCAATAATGTTGTCAAAGACGGCGTACTATTAGATTCCCGATATGAGGTAGAGGCTGTCGAAAGCGTATTTCATATCTCATGTTTCCTGTTTTCACCAAGGAGAAATGGTCTCCGTGATTCTTGATCAGCCGTCAAATCAAAGGCAAACAGGGTGTATCCCCGGGAGAAGTCAGAGCGGCTAATGGCTAGAGGCTGGTCTTTCAAATGTTTTCCGGATGCTAACACGAGGTTGTAATATTCTTGAGCTGTGTTGTCATTAGCAAAACTGGGTTGAAATGGCTTGGCTGGAATCTGCTCTCCGTCCAAATACAAGGCCAGGAATTCCAACTGGTTATGCTTGAAGGGATTTCTGGCGTAATCCCCAGAAAAGGCCTCATTATACACCATGCCTATGACCACGCACTTGGGCAACTGTTCCAAGAACAAGTTCTCTTGATTGCTCAAACGTATCCCTGCCGCATACTGAGAACTTTTATATTTATTCTTTCCACAGGGTACTTGACGTTGGAAGTTGTGAGAGCATGGGCGCCCTTATTTCACCGCTGCAAACTTTAACTTTCTTGACAAAAAGAGAGGCGGATAAAATGTTTACTTTGTAACGCTCGGCATCTCCGGACATCAGACAGAATTCATTTTGCTCCGAACCATTTTTATTCTGACGCCCACTCCATTTAGAATTAATTTTTCTTGAAAAAATAGGTCGGAATGAATAGGTCCAAGGAGTTGAACTGTTTTACCCTGTGCTGTATAACTGTTTCTTTTGAATTCATCATTCGGACCATCCAAGGCAGTGTTTTCATGTTCGTTGGCTGTCTGTGTAAAAGACCTGAAGCAAATTGGAATTTGAGAGTTTCATTGCTGTAATTTCCTCTGAAAAGGGCCCTGTACGGGTAGAGGCTGGAACTCTGTGATATTAAACAGTCTCTGAGGGTCTCGCCCACTTCGTAAAAATAAAGCTGCTATCGGATAATTAACAAAGGTTACCCTGGCCACGGGTGGTGGATTAGTTCCGCTGGCATTGCCGATTTTGCATTGGACATGTAGAAGCGTGTTATTCAGATCCAAGTAGTCTTCACCGCTCCCAGTAATCAAAAACTCTAGCGCGCGACTTCAGATAGAGCTGAGAGGGGGTACCTCGACGTAGATGCTTTTTTCACGCTAGTCTGAATATAGGTACCGTAAACAAGTCCAGTTCGGATTTCACACACTCTTGAGATATTCGATGAATGAAAGACATTTTGAGTTAAAAAATGTTTTTCGATTTCTTTTTTCTGCGGACGCTGGACTTATCCTTGTGGCTGAGAGAAGAAAATGATGTAAAGCTGAACGCCTTTTGAGTATGGGGCAAGCGTAACCGGGAGGTCTCTTACATGTAGTTTTCCTCATTACCATCAGCCCCGACCCCTTTGATTTTCTTCTCTTCCTCGAGTCATAGCTCGACATGGCCCCGCCACAATGTCTTTGACGATATTCTTGGCGGCTGATTTAATGTGTGGTTTGACAATTTCAAAGCCTCTTTTTCAAGAGAGGCAGAGCTCTTCTAAACAGACCTCGGAATATTCATCCGATCCCAGTACCATATATCACGGAGCCCTGAGAAACAGGGGAGCCCGCTACCCACTTGGGCTTCGTAATAATGCACATAAGGGCTAGGGTCCAGGTAAGATCTCATCTCTGTATTAGTCGTGCACGCACCTCTTAGAGGGTCTGAAATGTAACTTGACTATGACCTTGCCAAATTGAAATGGTTTGAAAAGTTTGTTCTGTTCCGCCGTTATTTCAATGGTCAAAGTATCAAACTGAGTCTTGCTGACCGGAGCATAGTGCTGCTTGTAATAGGTGATTGTGGTAATCTTATTCATCTCATCCTCAATATGTACGATCTCAAGAGAGGGACGAGCTGTCTCTTTGGTGAGACACAATGTCGCTGTAGACGACAGTATAAAACCCGCTCTGATATCCAAGGGGTAAGGAGCCTTATTTGCCAGGCCTATGGTCATGTCCGAATGGGCTCCTAGAATTCTCCCCAACTGCCCCTGACACGAAGAGTTTCATCCCTTGAGGTGTTTATGACATAGAATCTTCGCCCAGAGCGCTGTAGCGAATCTTACAGTGTTTTCAGGTACCGGTAAGCCTGAAGAACCAGCCTCAACGGCTTTGGGTTCTTTTCGACACTGCTTCATTCATCTTAGAGGTCACTTACTCGATGCTAGAGTAATAGCCTGCAGGTATAGTATAAAACCCTGGTTAATCGTGGAGACACCAAAATAAAATCGTTATCCGGTTTGTCTAGGGTGTTCCAGGTGTGAGGATACTGGATTTCGCCAAACCTACTTACTAGGACCCTGTAGTTTGATGGGTGTGGCTAATTTGATAGTAAACTCGCAATGGTATTGTTAGGGAAAACATCTCGAAGAATTGCTGGGAAGAACGACGTAAAATCTTTTTCTCCATTTTAAGCACCTGTAAATGAAATACTAATGTTTGCTTCTCAGTATTTAACGCCTTGGCGCGATCTTCAGGGATCCAACTGTTAAACTTTTCGGCCATCCGCCATTTCACCAAAATATGCTTTTTCTATGAATATTTTTTATCCCCAGAATCTTTTCAAACCTGAAGACGTCCGTACATTAATCTTTTGTAACTCCGCCGTAAAAGGAACCTATAATCTCTTCGCCGTCGTAATCTTTGAGCTTGTAGACCAGCAGATCCTCGACGTAGTTCAGAAACGTAAATACCTCGCCTGAAAAGGTTTTTTTGATTCCGGTTTTCGGCACTCTCACCGTATCACCGACTTTGAACTTATATTGTGGGTTTCTTTGGGTTTTAGTTAGACCGTATAAGGTTTTAAAGACTTTCCAAGAATTGAACTATTCACTTCGGCAGGGGCCATTTTTATACCTCGGTGATAGCTCAGATTATAATATTTCACCAAGTCTTGTAACCCGGCAGATAGGATCGGGTATTCGGAGCTGAAATAATGCCACATTTTGGTCTTCAGAGCGATTGAACCACTCCACCACCGAAGCCTTTAATTCACTAGCGGTGGTAAAATGTTTAATCCCGTGTTTATTGAGCAGGCTTTGAAATTCCCATTAAGAAACTCTTTACCGCTATCGGTCTGTAGTTTGACGGGAACTCTACCTTCCTCCAAAATTTCTCGAAAAGCCCTCATGCATGCAAGAGAGCTCTTTTAAGGATTCTTTACCCCCAAAGCCCCGCATTCTCTAGGCTATAATATGTTTTTCCAAGACCTGCTCCATCCGTGATAAAACAGACACTGACAACACTTAAACATATAGAAAACATTTATTTAGGATTCTGCTTTGCTCAGACTGCTTCAGGTTCAGAAAGACCCATCAGTTCTATCATATCATTAAATTCCAGGTCATATTTAGTCATACACATTCATATAACCCTCATGATTAATATTACGTTACAAAACTCATTTGCCACACGGTTACACAGTAGGAGTATTCATCCATTTCATGAAATGACTGCATTACAGTGTCATAAATAGATTTGGTATTTTCAAACTCACCCACAGTCTTTTCAACTACTGTGTTTATTTTGTGACTCGGCAGTAGAATATTAAAATACCCTAGAATTTTCATAGCCAGTCCTTTCAGCCAAGACTTATGGAAAATCTTCGTAATCTTCTGAAAGCGCCCTACATGGTAGGTGTTATCAGGTTCAAAGAGGCAGGTATGTCTCTCTCTGGCTGGGATGATCTATCTTGCAGCCTTGACATTCTTTTTTCAGATCATAGTAGACAATAATATCTAGCAGAGACGTCATCAGCCCTTTAACAAGTTGCTGGGCCTTTTCCAGGTTTCAGGCAGCACACCATCCAGGCAATCCATATCTGTCTCAGACCGCTCGAAGACATCTGTTCCCGAACTTGTCTGTTCACCCACGGTTGTCCTGGAGCTAGGTGAGAGGTATCCGCTGAGTACCATTAGCCGACACTGTGTTATCTGTCTGAGCACTATTAGCGGGATTGGGTTATCCCTCTGATCTTCATCAACGGAGACTGGGAAGACCTGGAGAACAGAATCCACTGTCTGGCTCAAGGTCTCGTGTCCAGAGACTCTAATCGGGTCGTATCTTAAGATACCGAGGTCAGTTTCTCGGTGTCCTTGAGGGACATCCATCCGGACGGAATTATAGAAATGGTAAGATTCAGGCCATGAAGCCTCAAGCTTTGGATCTCTGGCGGAGCCCTGAGGTTGTTACGCCGCACCCTGTCATTTCAGAGTCTGTAGCGGTCGACATGCTGGGGATGTTTAAAAGTGTAGCAATGACACCCTAGGGTGCTGCTGATATATTATAATTACTCAGGTCTTCTCCTTCCGTCTCTGTGGCACACTCCACCAGGTCCCCAGTCCAACACACCAACAGGGAAAGTTTCAACAACAACAACTTTATTCAAAGGAGCCACCCTCAATTGAATGGTGTCCCAAACAAAGAAAATAGAATAAAAGCTTAACAACAGTGCAGTGAAAATTAATAAACAGTAATAAGTATCTTATGCAAATATAATATATACAATCCCATAACCTGTGCCTCTAAGCAAGCAGTATTTAATAAAAGCTCCCTTTATGCTCCCAGTCCCTCATGAAACCTTCGTCCCTCCCACCTCACTGGCCAGTGATACCAGGAAGACAAACAAAAGAAAACGGCGTTAGCCCTTTGTTTCTATTGTTGAGCTTCTATCTCCAAATGGAGCATTTGTAATCCACCAAAAGATATCTGTCCTCCAACTGGACTCTCCAAATAGGTGGCCACGATAGAGTAAAGTAAAGATAGGGATAATTGTGCGATATACAGCTCACCACTCCTGGGATCCGAAGACGCTGGCTGCAGACGCCCTCAGTGATCCAATAATCCCCAACGCCCTCTCAAGCTTCGATAAAATCACTCCTCTCACCGTTCCTCCAGGTCGATTCTCTCTCTCTCTGCAAAATCTCTTCTCCGCAAAAGTCTATCCGTCTCCGCAAAAGTCTATCTCCTCCGAAAAGTCTATTCCTCTCCGCCTCACTCTCCCAGTCTGTCCCCGTCCGCCTCCTGCACCCCAAAAACAGAGTTCCCACCCTGTATTCTATTCCTTTCCTGATCAGCTGCTCTGCTGCCATCTAATGTCTAGTTCTTAAAATCGCAGCTCCATGACTCTCTTATTCAGACATACACACACAAGATGTCTGTGTGCATAGCTACAAAAGCTTCAACGAATTCTTAAATGGTTCTCTTTTTTGGGTCTGGTGACTAACAGGCTGAGTATTTATGGTAAAAGGGATGGGCGTGGCGTAAAAGAGGAGGGTTTTCCACTTCGCCATCGCCGAATTGAGCTATGATTCAAGCCCTTAGTCCATTACTCGGTCACCTCTTCAGTTTGCAGAATTCAGTCCTTGAATACTAAAGGCGGCGGACAGTTTTCCTTGTTGTCGCCTGATAACAACTGTGTTTCGCACAACTTAGCTCCGATCCTCGCCTGCCGCTTCATCTTCAAGAAACTCCGCACCAAACATTTTTAACCCTTCTCAAACGATCCTTCAAATAGACCCTCGGAACTTACTCTTCACTGGGGCATTGGTCATAGATTCCATTTTTCTACACAGAGTCTTTAGAACCAAGACGCGACCGCTTTTTATACAGCACTTTCAGAAGGGTGGACGGCAGGGTCTGGATAGAAACGCCTCGGACGGCTCTCAACTTGTCTTCGGAAGAGAGGGGCCGGGTCAAAGAGGGGAACCCATCCATCAAGTCTGCTCTTCACAGTTTCCTGGGCCTGGGGCAAACAGGTGGGGGCGGGCAGGTTCAAAGAAGGAACGGACATCCTTCAAATGGATCTTAACCGCTTCCTGCAGAAAACAGGATGGGTGGGAGCGGGTTCAAGGAAGGACCAGACATCCTGCAATCGGATCTTTGCCGTATCCCAAGTGGAAAAAACAGGAAGGGGTGTGGGGCAAGTTCAAAGAAAGGTCACATTAATGACGCCAGAGGAAAGGGACAGGACTTCCGTCATCCATCAAATTTGGTTGACATTTTCACAGTTGCCGCATGCATATAACTACTAATATGTATAGTTGTCTTTAATGTATGTATTTATTCATTTAAAGAACTTCTGTAAAAGGGAAATTTCCCTTTAAATAAAGTTCTATCTGTTTATAAAGTTCTGTCTGTCTAACACTGAACTGTGAATTCTGCTTCTCAATCGAGCTTTAGTGAACTTTGAATGGTTAAACAAGCCATCTTAAAGATTATTTAAATAAGTGCTGAAACAAGCTGAACCTGCACTTTGTGTTAAAATTTTGTATGAACATTGCATCATCTTTTGCTGTAAGCTTTGCATCTCTAAACAGATAATAGAGCAGACCGCTATTCATTGATTTACACTTTGAATTTTTATTGATTTGAACTTTGTACCTTTTACATCAATATTTAGGATTCTCAAAAACAAAGTGGTTGATATATCAGTTATTTCTTTATGGAATGCTCATAAACAACTTCATTTCTTTGATTGGGCTAAACAAAGATTTACTATTACCAATCATTTCTGTATTAATTTTAACCCCACAAAGGGAGAGGCCTTTAAGTTTGGAATGCATGCTACACAGAGTATAGAAGATATTCACCATCACCTTGACAAGATGTCTACAACTCCCAATGACATTTGCAAGAGAAAAGACCTCCACAGATGGAAGAAACACTTAAGCAGGTATGTACCAAGGCTTGAAGGAACTCATCTTCAACATTTGCATTCTTATCATCATATTCATTTCCTACTTGCGAATACTGGTTTCACTGTGTTTTATTGATTTGGTTTGTTGCAATTGTGAGCACATATTGTTTGGTTAGGCCAAGGTATAGTGTTAAGAGCACCTAGTGTGGAGTGATTGCCATATCCCCACAGTGTTTAGCAGCTTCAATTGTAAGTTGTACTGTGAGTGGGCACCTGCTTTGGTAAGTGGCACAGGTGTTGAGTGACACTTGGGTCTAAAGACAACCATTTGGACAGCTTATGCCAAGCTAGTAAGTGTCTTTGCTTAAGATGGCTGTCCACTAGCGGTAAAGCCCATACATATAGGGCACTATAAAGTAACTATATTAAAGTCTCATTTTGTTTAAGTCAGCTGTTCACAAGAGGGTAATATTTTACATGTGGGGAAATATAACTTTTAAAACTAGCTTATCCGATTTATCAGAGATCATTACTCATTACTTACAATGAAGACACCAGTGTATTACTTTATGTTAACTTTTCTTCTTTTGTATGTAAAAGCACATTTGGCTGACCAGAATTTGTTATTAAATCCTAAGCCCATATATGAAGTTTCATTGAATGACCAGAAATGCAGGCAAACTTGATAATTTTAGTAAAATAAGTATTGTTTTAGGTCACTTGTTACTTTAAGAAGTTTTGGACAACTTAATACGAACTTAACAACTTACCCTACTGCTCCAGAAATTGTGCCCTGAGCTTAGCTTAGTACGCTCAGCTTATCAACATAAATTTGGCAATTTCTGAAATATTGGCACATTAGTTCAACCAAAAGAAGGAGGTGGGATTACATCAGGGATCGGCTCTTAGCCCTTTCTTATTTGCAATGGTGATGGACAGGTTGACAGATGAAATTAAACATTAGAGAATCAGCTCAATTTGGACGGTGGGGAGACAAAGTCAGAGAGGTGAGATTGTGTTGGTTTGGACATGTGCAGAAGAGAGATGCTGGATAGACTGGGAGAAGGATGCTAAGGATAGAGCTGCCAGGCAAGAGAAAAGAGGAAGGCCTAATATAAGGGTTATGGATGTGGTGAGACAGGACATGCAGGTGATGGGTGTAACAGAGCAAGATGCAGAGGACAGAAAGATATGGAAGAAAATGATCCGCTATGGCAACTTCTAACTGGACCAGCCGAAAAAGAAGAAGTTCAACCAGAAGAAGGAATAATGCAATCTCCTGAGCATTTCATCAGGAAATTGATCTTTGTGGAAGCTTACACCATTTTCTAGCAGTGACTGCTGAAAGCATGTGTGAAGTTAAAACAAGCACTACCTAACAAAGTGCAACAGATGAGCCCAGACTATAAAATCCCTAACTGTAACTTGATAAACGGTTTAACTGGGTTACTTCAGTAGAAGTCTACAGTATTTACCTGGTTTATCAGAGATCAATATCATGATTTCTCTAAATGGAATTAGGTTTACATGGAATTTTAGATTCCGGTTTCAGTGAATTACTGTGTTATTAAAGTGCATGAAAATGAACAACTGTGACATGCAGTTAAAGCTGCTAAAAAACAAGAAAAATTTGAATTTAACAAAACATAGGGTAAAACATGCTTTAACACCCTCAAATATATCCACTGGGCTTCAGTAGATGTCACTGGCAAAAGTGATGAAGAATAACAGTGTCATTGAGAAACAACACACAGCACGTGTCAGATTGATGCTGGTTGTGTATTTTGTGTTCCAAGTTGCATGAGCTCATTACAATGTATAGACACTACATAGAAAACAATATATGCAAAAGCAAGAAAAAACAGTCATCCTTCTTGCTTGTGTATGCATATCCCATAAAACCTTGAATGTATGTGCTTCTAAATACAATACAAGCAATTCAATACAGCTGTACTCATGTCATATATTTTTCTTAAAAGACATCTCGTTCTTGGCCAAGTACCACACTTCATCTTTCTTTTTATATTCACATTTCAATCCCACAGTTCATTCTTACATTTGCAAACATTGTCAAGTCTACCATGTCAATGAAAATATCATGAATGAGATTACTCTGTCGACAAATGGACCATTTCACATGTTCTCCTTTCCCCAGGTTGAAATTGATGCTGGTGATACACTTTGTATTCCACATTTTGTAAGAAGATTGCAATGCAATTTCATGTGAGCTTATATACTGCTTTTAGCTAACAAAAATAACTGGAGCAAGGAAAATGTATAGAATAGTGTCTGAAGAGAATTGTACGGAATTTATATCCAAACAAATCAAATTCTTTCTAGAGACAAATACATCCCCCGAGATCTCTGCAGGAATACTCTGGGAAACTCTTAAGGCCTTCTTAAGAGGACAGATTATCTCATATCTTTCCCACAGAAATAAATCCGAAGCCAAGAAAGTAGCAGAGATAAAAAGTGAAATTACTAAAATAGATGAAGAACACGCCAGACTACCAAGTGAGACTCTACATAGGAGGAGGCAGGCTCTACATTCAGAATTAAACCTCTTGACAACTAAAGAAACTGAACAACTAATCTACAAATCCAGACATCATTACTATGAACATGGAGAGAAAGCTAATAAGCTTTTAGCTCAACAAATTCACAAGCAAGAAGTGCAACGCAATCTCGTAATCACTAACACTAACGGAGATAAAATCGTCGAACACAAAAATATAATGCACACTTTCAGAGACTACTATAAATCCCTATATACTACTGAGTTTAAAGAAGACAATACACAATCTAATGCATTTCTGGATACATTACAGATACCACATATAGACTCTTTTAGTATGGAGGAACTTGATAAACCTCTGGCATTATCAGAATTACTAGATGCTATAAAGTCACTCCAAGGCGGGAAAGCAGCAGGCCCTGATGGCTACCCTGCAGAATTTTACAAGAAATTCTCCACTCAGCTAGCTCCCCTCCTATTAGCAACATTTACAGAAGCCAGAGATAACCAATTTCTTCCACAAACCTTTCACCAAGCACTAATCACTGTCTTTCCAAAACAAAATAAGGACTTATTACAATGTGCATCACTTCTGAATAACGACGTTAAAATACTCTCTAAAATCATAGCCAGAAGGATGGAGAAAGTGCTCCCTCGTAATATCACAAGACCAAACTGGATTTATTAGGGGCCACACTTATCTTCAAATCTTCGATGCCTGTTTAATGTAATATACTCACCAACTAAATCAAACACCCCAGAAATATTATTATCATTGGATGCAGAAAAGCATTCGACATGATTGAATGGAAATATCTTTTACTACATTGGAGAAGTTTGGGTTTGGCCCGAACATTTGTGCATGGATTAAATTACTGTATACTAACCCAGAAGCTTCAGTTTGCATCAACATTTGCTCAGACTACTTTAAACTAGAACGTGGCACTAGACAAGGATGCCCTTGTCACCGCTGCTGTTGCATTGCCATTGAACCACTGGCAATACATTTCGAAATACTGATCAGATAAAGGGGATTAGCAGAGAAGGACTGGAACAGAAAATCTCATTATATGCAGATGATATGGTACTGTATATTTCGACTCCAGAAAATTCTGTGCCTGCAGTCTTAGCAGCACTCACAGAATTTCAAAAGATCTCTGGTCTCAGAATTAATCTGAATAAAAGTGTACTCTTTCCAGTGAATTCTCAAGCATATAATATTAGATTAGATACCCTACCTTTTATCATTGCAGAACAGTTTAAATACCTAGGGGTCAATATCACAAGTAAACATAAAGCTCTATATCAACAAAACTTCGCTGTCTGCATGGAAAAATTAAACAAGACTTGCATAGATGGTCAACCCTTCATCTCACACTAGCTGGAAGAATTAACACTGTTAAGATGAATATTCTTCCTAAGCTCCTTTTTTTATTTCAAAACATCCCAATATACATTAATAAATCATTCTTTAGGCAATTAGATTCAACAATAACCTCATTTATTTGGAATTCAAAACATCCACGCATCAAAAGAGCAACCCTACAAAGACAAAAGGCAGAAGGAGGCATGGCTCTACCTAACTTCCAGTTTTATTACTGGGCAGCAAATATACAGGCGATAAGAACCTGGACACAAATAGAAGAACATACACAGGCATGGACCGCAATAGAAGTAAAATCCTGCAGTACTTCTTTGTATTCCTTGCTCTATGCTCCAATAAACACACGCTATCTGACAATATACAAATAACCCAATTGTGCTCCACTCACTTAGAAACATTTTTAGTAAGAAGGAAGAAGTGTAAAAACATTTACTGGATTGAACAGTTCTTAACAGTCAGGAAAGTAGAGCAATTAAGAGGATGATAGCTTAAGGCTTTAATAATGTGAAGGAATACAAACAGTGTGGGTGGAAACCTTTTAAGTAAGGAATAAGAGGGGCACAATGTTAGGTGAACAGACAGAGAGGTAAAGTTAACCTCAAAGAAAGACAAACAACAAGCAGTCGAGAGGAAGAATATTACAGTAGCTTAATGGGTCAGAAGGAGTAAAATAACTTAGCAATTCTTTAATCTAATTTTTAGCCTTTTTAGTTCTAACATTTAAATTAAATAATTTTAATTTATTACAAAAAAAGGTTCAGTAGTTTAGCAATCCAAAGTCAAATTTTAAAAATGAGGCTAGTGCAAAACCCCATATTACATCACTTCTCCACTAACATTGTTTGTTATTTCTTCCTATTAATGAACCCTTACGCTGTCACCCACTTAACCTTAATCTTTACCTTGACAAAGGATGGCTTTTCGATTTGCCCTTGTCCATTTACTCTGCTCCAGACAATAAAACATATCTGTATCTCCTATTCATTCCTCTCCTTCTGTAGCCTGCTTTCTACCTCCAGCAACAGGAGCCTTTTTTCTTCATTCAGTCCTCAGCTTCACACTTTTAGTTATTGGGACTCATCTCTGACTATCATAGGAACCTCTGCACCATTAGCCAGTTCAGCACTAACTGGCCAGCCAGTCCTCCATAACAGGTAGTTTAGCCCTAGGTTTTCTTATAGGATTAAATTGTTGCCACACAATGATCAGGGAACTTCCTGTAAACATAACAGTTTGCCTCAACAAGTAATAACCTCTGGAGCACTCTTCAAACATTTAAGGCCTCTGAAAAAAAAAAAATGCTAATACTTTCATGTGCAATTATATCAACTCTATTTAGCAATAGAGGAGAGGAAAACATAACTCATGTGCTTGGAAAATGCAAACAAAATAATCGTCAGGGAGCACACTTTCATTGCCAAAATCTATGTGGCCTTGGCTGAGGTTTACCTCACTTTGCAATGTATTTTTGCATAGACTAGGATTTAAATTTTGGTACTTTGATACTTCTTAGTTACCATAGGCCTCATGTATAAACGATGCGTATGCACAAAAATGTGGCATTTGCCCATTTCCACTCTCACATCGCAATGTATACAGACTAAACTTGGCATAAAGCCACACACATTTCCACACCAGCATATTGGCGGCACCCAGCGATAAGCAGTGCTACTATTATGTGTGGTTTCCTTTCCTTTTAGATTATTATCCATGACACAGGTTTTGTCAAATACACTGAAATTAACTGCATATCCTTTATAAATTTAAGGCACCTGATTGTATCAATCTGTAACAATATAATGGTGTACGAAATGGCCAAGCTATTCCAAATACTATAGCTGCTTCAGTGTTGTTACTCCTCATTGGAATCATTCAGAGTATTTTAACCCATTGTATTTGAATGTCTGTGGTGGGCTGGCACCCGTCCGGGATTTGGTCCTGCCTTGTGCTCTGTGATTGGCTCCAGCAGACCCCATGACCCTGTGTTAGGATATAGTTGGTTGGAAAATGACTGACTGACTATTTGAGTGTGGTATCACAGCTATACAGCCACTGATCAGAATGCTCTATGGCGCTTGTGTCGTGAGCACAGAGAATTATTGGGATACAGATTCCAGCTCTGAGGACATGTATAACACATGCTGCCTAAATAAAACCAGGCAGCATGGATTCCAGTGAACCATGAGCACAGTTTATTTGAACTTCTCACATCCGCAAATGCATCAGAGCCTTTCCCTGCGGACCTCAAGGTTGAGAAACAGTTTCATCCCAAAAGCTACAAACTCCTTCAATCAGTCCATCAAATGCTCCTGGTAGAACTGCTTGTACTTAGAATTACAATTACCTCAATGTAAACTTGCAGTACAACTGTAATATTGCACAACCTGAACCACTTCATGAACCATTTGCAGTATCTGCACTATATGTGCATTTGTATTGTACTTATGCTTAATATGTGTATTATTATTATTATTATTATTGTTATTTTATCATTTTATAGAAAAATAAGTTTATGCAGGATCTGCATATTGAATCTCATTGTACCATACATTAACAATAAAGGATTTCAATTCAATTCAATAGAAGAGATCGATATTTACAGATTGACTGACTGGTCAATTTAGATTTCCAAGAGCTACTCTCTTTGAGCTCTGTGCTGTTAGAATACTAGGATGTGCACTTGATATCATTTTTAAGATGAAATGCATTAAAATATATATATATTACATTATACAGATACATTTTTATCTTCATTTAAATAACTGTTACTAATTAAACATGTGGGGGCATGGTGGTGCAGCAGTAGCAATGAGCTGGCACCCCATCCAGGGATTGGTCCTGCCTCACGCTGTATGATTGCTGGGACTGGTGTGACCCTGGATGGATAGATGGATGGTATAATTAAACATGCTGACATGAAGACTTCCCAATGTTCCTTAAAAGTTTTGAAGAATTTGTGTTCTAAGCTTACACATCCGGTCTGATATTTATTAAAGAGCCTATTGTGTGGTCATTTATTACTTGTTGTAAGAAAAGGAAGGATAGAAAATGACAAAATAAACTACGAGATCAAAGTGGAAATTTTGAGATTAAAGTTTTCTTCGCTGTGTTCCTATTTTTCTTTTCTCTGTACCCTAATACGCTTCTGATTGGCACTCAGGTGGTGGGCTACAACTCGCCTTTTACAGTGGCTTTGATATCCAATCACTTCTTTTTATTTCGGCATGGTGCTTACTTTCTGAACTTGAACTTTCGAGTGTTTCACCACTCTGTATCACTCAATTAACTTCCTTTTTTTGCTTATGCCACTGCTTAAGTCAACAGATAGTACATTTTCCTTGCCCCTACCTTTGCAGTCGCTAAAATTCTTTTTCACATGCTTTTGCTATTGTCTTTAACCACAGAACAGAAGGTGATATTTATATCGACTTGGATATTAAAATATGCAAAGTTATAGAATGAGTTGGGGTGGGGCTGCAGGCGGTGCACGTGTGTTACATTTCATGCTGACCGGGATTTATAAAGCTGAAGTGTGTGAAAGTTGACTTACGCAGAGTTTTGAGCATCTGAATTTTTTATGTGTACGCACATTTACCACTTTTGTATGTACTCCATAAATTAGTGTGAATTCTACATCAAGGTGTGGGTGAACATGTAAGTGTGTCTCGGATTAGATAGATTAAATCAGAAAACTGCATCAATCCCAAGAGAAAATTCAGATGCATACAGTAGCAGAAACATAAAAATAAAACTACAGATTCACATAACACATAATACAGTGAAAAAATAAACAAATAAATAAATATTGTGCAGATATTTCAAAATGGTATTATAAAATGAACTTGACAAATACATCGGAAAGAAGCACTGAAATGCTTGATAGCAGTGATCAGAAAAGACCCCCAGAAGCGCTTCTTTGCACACTGTAGTGAAATGGGCCTATACATAAAAGTGATCCAAGAGAGTACCTTATGTAGGGGATGGATGGGATTTTTCATGATGGCATCCAATTTTGCTACCATCTGCTTTTCTACAACAGCTTCCAGTGTGTCCAGGGCTCTCACTGAGATGGACCAGGTTTTACTAATAAGTTTGTTCAGGCATTGTGCTTTTTGAGCGGAGGTTGTGTCCCCTGAAGACTACGCATAGAACACCACACTGGCTACTATGGACTGGTAGAACATTTCAAGCAGCTTGCTGAACACATTTAAAGCCCTGAGTCTCCTTAGGAAGTCAAGTCTGCTCTGGCTGTTCTTGTCCAGCATCACTGTGTTGTCAGACCAATCTGATTTGTTTTTCATGTGAGCCCCTAGGTACTTGTAGCTCTGCACCACTTCCATGTCCTCCCCGAATGGTGATTGGTCACAGGGGCTTCTTGGCACACCAATGTATTGCTGATGTTGAGTTGCAAGTTGTTTTCCATTTACCACAAGACAAAGTTCTCCACAACTTTCCTATACTCTGACTTGTTTCCATTATTAATGCAACCTGTGATGGAAGAGTCATCTAAAATATTTTGTAGATGGCAGGTAGTGCATTGTGCTGGAAGTTTATTATGTAGTGGGTGAATAGGAAGGTAGACAGGATAGTTCTCTGAGGTGCTCCAGTATTACTCACCACAACTGCCACATAGTCCCTCAGCCTCACAAGCTGCTGTCTGTTGTTCAGGTAGTCCATGATTTAGTAGATTGTGGGGACATCATGATTCAAATACTTTTCACCAGCTCCTGAGGCAAAATGGTGTCAAAAGCACTGAAAAGTCAAAGAACATGATCCTGACTGTTGTACCAACTTATTCTAAGAAGTTGGGAGGGTTTTGTTGTAGGCCACAGGTGTGATGTCATTGTAGAGGAAGGTCTAAGACCCCAGCTCTCCATGACTTGGTCTTCTTATTATTGATTTCATTTGGCAGTCTTCACACATCACTTACTATCAGTCAGTCATTTTCCAACCCACTATATCCTAACACAAGGTCATGGGGGTCTGCTAGAGTCAATCCCTGCCAACACAGGGCACAAGGCAGAAACAAATCCCCAGGCAGGGTGCTAGCCCACTGCAGTTCACACACAAACACATTAAGGATTACCAATGGACCTAACCTGCAAGTCTTTGGATTGTGGGAGGAAACTGAGCACCGGATGAAACCCACGCAGACACGGGAGAACATGTAAACTCCATGCTGGGAGGACCTGGGAAGCGAACCCAGATCTCCTTACTGCAAGGCAGAAGCGCTACCACTGTGCTACCGTGCTGCCCATCACTTACTGTATTAACTAAATTTAGATTTTATGTATTCTTTAAATTTTCTATCTGCTAACACAACTTTTATCTATTTCTAAGTTGTTCCTTGTATATACTGTATTTAAGCCTCCTGATAATATCTAATGAAGAATACAGTATGTATTCTTCCAATATGAAATTTTATTTTATTTTTCTTTGGTTGTTTAGATTTGGGAATGTTAAGAAGACAGCTTAAAAGATGCACAGACAATTGTACAATATATAGTTCTGTTAAAAGCTGAAAATGGGTCTCTTTAGAGCACAGTGTTTAAAATGAAAGCTTTACATGAATAAATCATATTTGCTTATAGAATTTTGTCTAGATTTTGAGAAGCAGTCAGAGAATTATAGCTTCCGGTATTAAAAATTAGTGGAATATTTTCATCCATCCATCTAACTATCTATCCATCCAGCCAGACAGCCATTCATTCATTTGTTCATTCACGTTCTTTACTTGTATATTATAGTTAAAGCCATCACAGTATTTTTTATTCTTCATGTCATAATGTAGACAAAAACATATGCATAAAACTATAGATTTCATATGCTTCATTCAAATACTGGGAGACAGCAGTTTATTACTTAATTGGAACCCTCAAGTGTTTCTTGTAACAGACCATTTTTAATACTTCTCTTTATTCGGAAGAAACCTATAGCATGCGTGTAACTACTGATTTCCTTGTCCTTATATTTTCAGGAAATAGGTGGGTATTGTGTAGAAATTTACATTTCATTTCTGAAAGTTTTGGTTCCTCTTGTGTTTTCAGTTGAAGGATTTTTTTCCCAGAAAATAGTTTATTTCAGTTTTGCTGCATGATAGAAGTAAAATTTTATGATGGCATAAGGGTTAGCTCTGTTGCCTAACAGCTCTGGGGTCCTGGTTTAAACTCCCATCCCAGACTCAGCCTGTCTGGAATTCTCATGTTCTTCCTGTGTCTGTGTGGTATTTGTCCAGGTGCACTAGTATGGTCCATTGCACAACATAGGGCTAAGACTGTCAACAACACCAAGATAAAAGATGAATGTAAACAATGTTACCTGCTCTTTATTGAGGATTTTTAATAACAATATTTCAATAAATGTGGTTTTTAAAGCCACACCTAAACACTTTTAGTCATAATTTGGAAAGTATGTCTGTATACCTTTTATCTTTAATTAGCCGCACAGGTACAGATATAATACAGTGGCATGCAAAAGTATTCAATCCCTTGAAACTCATCATACTTTTCTGCACGACAAAAGATTTGTACACATATTTATCTATTCAGTATTTTTAATGTGAACTCGCATACTGTAACAATACACTTCCAAAGTCAAAATAAACAATTTTCTGCAGAAGATTTAACTGAAGAAGAAAATCTCAGAAGTTAGTGTTTGCCTAAGTATTCAGTCCCTACATGTGATTACTTTGTTGAGAACATGTGTGCTGCCATAACAGCCTTAATTCTTTTGTGTATGTAAGTAGGTTCTAGTTTTACATATTGTTCAGGAATAATTTTACCTTGTTCTTATTGGCAGAATTTCTAGAGATTCTCTAGGTTTGTGGGATATTGCTTCTAGACCAGGCATGTCAAACTGAGGGTCGCCCGAGGGCCACATGGGTCACATTTGTGTTGTCATGAGGGCCACACACAACAACTAATTGAAGTAATTTAATAAAAATTATTGCAGAATATTTTTATTACTTAAACTTAAAATGTATGATGTGCATACAAATGGTTTAGTGGCTAGACACATTCATGAATGCAAGGTAATGAAGTACTGCAGTTTAACAAAAGAAAAAAAACGGAGTTTAAAATGGCAACATAGACTTGTATGCAACAGCAACAAATACATTGTACAAAAATTACAACATTTCAAAATGAACATTAATTTATGACTGTTCAATCATTTTTAGTGTTTTGTCTTAAGGCTTGACACCTCTTTTTAATAACAATTTTGATATATCTGGCTGGAATGTCTGTGTAGTTCCGACTTTGATCAGAGATGACAAGTTTTCGGTCAGTCAGCCTTGTTCTCTGAGAAGTTTTGTTGATTTCATTAGGGAAATAACTGCTCACACACATAGGTAGAACCGAACATTGCCATAATCTTTGTGGCAAACTTTTTGAAGTTTTAAACTTTTCGAAGGTATGAAAAGAAACCAGGTATCCCCACTTCAAGATACTTTGCTCTGAGTGTAGAATCCGACTGCATTTCTAATAGTTCCATCTGCAGGCTTTCTTCTGCCTTGACAACATCAAAGGGAAGGGTGCTGAGAATAATGCAAAGTGGTGTTCAAAAGATGAGAAATCATGAAATCTTTCCTGAAATTCCTTTGATAACAATTCCAGGTGACTGTCATACTTAGCAAAGGTAAGTACAGACTCAGTATTGGCAGTGTTTTTCAGCTCTTTGCACTTAGGAAAATGAACTAAATTTTAATTTGACAACTGTGACTTCCATAAGCTTAGTTTTGCAATGAAGCCCTTGATGTCATCATAAAACTGAGTGATGAGTTTGTTTTTACCTTGTAATTTCAAATTAAGATCAGTTAGTTGTGCAGTAATGTCCACCGCAAAAGCCAGATCCTGGAGCTAACTTTCATCTTTTATTTCATCTGTGTTTTGACCTTTCATCTCCAAAAACATAATTATTTCTTGTCTCAACAAATAAAATCTTTTCAGCACTTTGTGACATGACAACCAGCGGACTTCTGTGTAGAATGGAACATCTGTGAACTGATTATCCATATCTTCCAACAACTGGCTGAATTGACGGTGGTTGAGAGCACGGCCCCTGATATAGTTCACTGTCTTTGTGACCAAACTAAGCACATGATTTTGCTGATGAATAATGCAGTGAAAATGTGCAAATGATGAATCTGGATGCGAGTTTTCTATTTTTGCTCGTAACTTGGCAGCTACACCATTATGTCTGCCAACCATATTCACAGCACCGTCTGTAGATAAGCACGCAAGTTTACTCAAATCCAAACCATAGTCATGCAGAACCAGCTCGACTTTCTCAAAAATGTCCTGGCTTGCTGTAGTGTCATGCATGGGGATCAGTTCAATCAGTTCTTCATAAATATTAAATTCACTGTCACAGGCCCTGATGAAAACTGCAAGCTGTGCTATTCCAGTGATGTCAATGGTCTCATGAATAGCAATAGAAAAATGTTCAAATCTTGATGATGCAGCCTTCAACTGTTGTTTCAAATCACCTGACATTGTTGCAACAGTGTTCCTAGTTAATGAAATATCTTTGAATAAGGGTGCTTTCTCCGGACACACAATTTGAGCCGTTTTTACAAGGCATTGCTTTACAAAATCTCTTTCACTGTAAGATTTCCCACTCATGGCTATCATTTGGCTGAGTTCATAGCTTGCAGTAACGGAAGCAAATTCCCTTTCTCAATTTTCGTAAAAGGTCTGTTGCTGTCTCAAGTTAACCTTCAGTTCCTTGAGTCTTGAAACACGCATTGGGCCTTCATATTTATCGTAAGATTGATGGCTCGTTTCATAATGTCTTTTTAAGTTGTACTCTTTGGCGTAATGCTGTTGTTGCAAATTAAACAATGTTTAATGTTTAATGTTTTCTTTCCATTTACCGTTGTGCAAAAATACTGTAATTCCCATTTTTCTTGAAACATTTGCCCTTCTTCGTTCAGTTTCCTTTTTCT
Source organism: Polypterus senegalus (assembly GCF_016835505.1). Lineage (NCBI taxonomy): Eukaryota > Metazoa > Chordata > Cladistia > Polypteriformes > Polypteridae > Polypterus > Polypterus senegalus. The sequence goes on along the minus strand of NW_024376975.1, from coordinate 15,902 downwards.
CTTAGCTGGAGGAGCACTAGCCATTTTAAAGGGAATATGGAATATGAGAACTTTAGGAATGATAAATTGGATTACAATGAACGTCCAGCTGTTCTCTCTATAATCCGAAAGCAAACAATCGATTTTCTGTCACTGGGATACCCGTCATACATGTTTGTGAGGGGACTAGAAAAGCTGGCCAGCAAAGTCTCAATGTGAATGCAAAGCGTTGCTATGGAATTCTAATATATTACAGTGATCCCTCCTCTATCGATGGGGTTTTGTTCCAGAAACCCTTGTGAAAGGTGAAAATTTATAAGTAAAACCATATGTTTATATGGTTATTTTTATATATTTCAAGCCCTTATAAACTCTCCCCCATTCTTATAAACATTTCCCACACAGTTATACAGCATAAACCCTTTGTATTCTTTTAGATATTGGGTAAGATTCATTGAAATTATGTATGTAAACACACTATTTATATACAGTAAAACCTAAATGTTATTTTAAAGATATCGAGCGTCTCCGATATCACATATGTTACAGCCATTACGATAGACAGGCCACCAGCAATAAGTACATACAATGCAAGAAAAATTGTATACAGTAAAATGTGTGTAGAATGACACTAAACATACGTACATGTAGTAAGTACTATATGTAGAAAATTATGGTTACTCACCAACAATGACACGATGACTTGTCCGATAATGATGAGTTTAATTTTACTGCACAACAAAGGAGAGCGTTACAGCTCTTCTAAAGGAGCCTCCTCTCCAGGCGACTCTGTAGCACCACCGTTGTTGTTCCCAGCAGTCTTTACTCCAAATCCCTAAAACAGATTTCATCTGGGCTACTGCCTTATTACGTCCACTTACAAATCATTTCGTGCCCTGGTTAAAGGACACTGCACCTATAGATCTTATATTCTTCAACATATCCAAATCTTTTACCTTTTCGCAATTGTTAACATTTTCTGTTGAAGCTTGGGCACGGCCCTGAAGCAGAAGCAGATCATTTTGGAGCCATAATAAAGGGCTTGACTATGCACAAAGATAAATACAAAAGAGCACAAAAGTTAACTCTTTATTTAAACAGCAAACACATTGATGCTGAATGAGCGAGACAGATTTCCTGGTTAACGCAGCAGAATCGATTCGGCCCGTCGCTGAACCAATCAGCACCCAGGAACTTAACCGTGCTCTGATTGGGTAGCTTCTGAGCCATCTGCCAATAGCATCCCTTGTATGAAATCAACTGGGCAAACCAATTGAGAAAGAATGTACCAGAAATAAAGATCCATTGTCCGCAGAAATCAGCGAACCAGCAAAAGTCTGCTTATATATTTAAATATGCTTACATATAAAATCCACGACAGAGTGAAGCCGTGAAAGTCGAAGCATATATTGAGGGATTACTGTATTCACTGCAGGTAGCCCTAGCTCCTGTCTCGTTTTTAACCTTGAAATAATCAATATTTTTGCAGAGAAGTGGTAGGATTAGTCACTGCTTAATATGGCTATAAATATCCCTCAAACCATTCTGATTTTATTACAAAAATAAATTCTCGCTACTGCAGAATCTACGGCAACTTAAGTGAACCAACCGCCACTCTACAATCAAAACAAATGCGTCCAAACAATGCATTTACAGTGGCAGGTTGTTGATGTGGATATGACTATTAACACCTCTGTGTGATAGAGGTGCGGGCTGCAGGTGTGCCTGCAAGTATCGCGCGCGGCCGCGTGTTTGACATGCCTGCTCTAGACAGCAGTTTTCAAATAGTGCTACAGATTTTCAAAAGGGCTAAGATCAGGGCAATGACTCCAAAACATTCAACTTACTGTTTATGAGCCATTCCAGTGTCACATTGGGTCATTGTCATGTTGAAAGATGAATCTTCTACCAAGCCGTAGGTTCATAGCAGACTAGAACTAGTCATCCTGCAATATTGTGCAGTTTTTGTGTACATACATCATTCCTTCAACTCTGACAAGATTTCCAGTCCCAGCACATTAAAAGCATACCCATAGCCTGATGCTGCCATCACCACATTTCACTGTAGGTGTTTCTTTTGGCACGGGCAGTGTTAGTTTTACGCCACACATACCTCTTTGAAATCTGGCCAAAAAGTTCTGTTTTGGTCTCATCTGACCACCAAACCTTCTTCCACATCTTAACTGGGTCTTTCCATGCTTTGTAGCAAATGTCATATGTGCTTTTATGTGGACCTTAAGTAATGGCTTCTTTCTTGCTACCCTTCTATAGAGGCCTGTTTTATGGGGAACTCTTTAAATTGTGGACCCCTGCACCTTCACTCCAGCTTCAGCCAAAGAGCATTGAAGACTTCTGTGAGTGACGGTTGGATTTTCAGTCGCCTCACTCTCCACTCAATGTCTTGCTCTGATGTTTAGTTTTGGGGACGGCCTGTACTAGTAAGAGTTTAGGTGCTGTGATGAACCTTCCACTTTCCGATCATGGATCCAACAGTGCAACAGGACATTTTAGATATTTTTTGTAGCCCTTTCCTGCTTTGTGCATTTGAATGACTTTGTTTCTCACATCAGCAGAATGCTCCTTTGTCTTCATTTTTGCAGTGATTGTTCAGCAACGAAAATGGCCCTTTTCATACCATCGCAGGACAAACACACCTGTACAGCCACACACCAAACACACACTAGGGACAATTTAGTGTTACCAATTCACCAGACCTCTGAATGTCCTTGGACAATGGGAGGAAACCGGAACACCCAGAGGAATACCACTCAGACACAGGGAGAACATGCAAAGTCCACACAGGAAGGATCCAAGAAACAAAGCATGCAAAATAAATTTAAAATATTTGATATGATATATGCAAAACTATTAAATTAAGAATTGCTATTGCAAATATAATTATGCTTTTAAATGATTAGCATGAATAAAAAAATCTAATAATTCTGTTTTTATTTATTTACTTTATTAAATAATATTATCAAATGTATTATGTGTGATGACTTCTAAAGCAGGCTAATCAATGTAATATAAATGACACCAATATCTTCAACGACCACATCCTCTACTGTACCCATCAGCCAATTGTTCCATCTCTAACTTTACAGGACCCTCTAAACTACTGTATATTTTCACACATGCACGAATAGGGTTAGCCAACAGGCCCGATGCAGTGTGAATACAACAACCAGGTGGATTTGACTTTATCGCTAATGCCTCTTATCCCTCAGAAAACAGACGATTAGAAGACTTACTGTATCTTCCAAAACTCCATTCAAAGTCCATCCAAGAAACAGTACCAAGATACGACTCAATTAGATGATCTCACTCTGGCTCACCCCAGATGACTTCACTTCCGCCTCCAACCCATCTTATCACATCTGGCTCACAATTTCAATGTCACTGTCAATTATCATTGTCATTTCCTGTATGTCACATATAAAAATCCACTGTATTATGCAAAAATCTCTTTGTTAATGTTACAAGACATCTATCCTCAAGACCTACAGTATACAGGACTGGGTCCCAAACCTTTATTTGTTTCTCTGGTATTATTCTGTTTTCACAGAATATTTCCTTTATCACTGTTACTTTAATCACCAGCTATCATCACATTCACACCTTCTCTTCTCTTGGCTCTTGACAGAGCCACGTATGCGTGCAGTTGTGGTCTCCAAGCTACAAAAGGACATAGCAGCACTAGAAAAAGTACATAGAAGAGCAACTAGGCTGATTCTAAAACTGCAGGGAATGAATTATGAGGAAAGATTAAAAAGCTGAGCCTTTTCAGTTTAAGCAAAAGACGATTAAGAGCAGATATCATTAAAATGTTTAAAATTATGAACAGAATTAGTACAGTGGATCAAGACTGTTACTTTAAAATGAGTTCATCAAAACACGGGACACAGTTGGATGCTTCTTAAGGATAAATTTCACACAAACATTGGGAAGTTTTTCTTTACACAGAGAACAACAGACACTTGGAATTATCTACCAAGTAGTGTGGTAGACAGCAACACTTTAGGTACTTTCAAAACTAGACAATCTTTTTAGAAGAATTTAGTGGATGGGACTGGCAAACTTTGTTGTTCTCATCTAGATTGTTCTGATGTTCTAATATTCAGAATCCTCCAATTACTGAATTCCCACTGGTGGTATATTTTGGAGCTTCTGATTGTTCCATTATATTAGGAGTTCATTTTCATTATAAGTGTACGCAAATCAAATTTTGTTCAGCTTCTGTTATTTACAGAGCTCCATCATATATGATCTTTTATGACTACCATGACTGCTTTAAAATTAGCCATTGACAACATTAGGCTGTAATGCATAAATGATGATTACCTTACAGCTGCTGATAAGTTTAAACAAATCTGCTTACCATATTAATATAAATGACTAAGGATTTTTTCTTCTAAGAATGGAAGATTTTGAGCACCTTTTAATAAATTACTTAGGAAGGGTTTTTCTTTAGCTGTTCAGATAATCCCTGTTAACGGTTCCACAAATTAGGTTTAAGGCTGAATGATTATGGAAATGACAGTCATAAAACAAGAACTTTGCTGATATTCCAAGGACAGCAGAAACCTGAAGACAAGGATTGAGCTGTAGAGCACAATCCATAATGAGTATTTAAGGTCAAATAAGTCTTAAGACTATATATCCAAGGAAATCTAATGCCTACCTTGCGATTTAATTTTGTCAACTTTTATTTACCAGCAAAATTTGCAAATTAATTTTCTTAAAATGTAGCCATCAGTTTATAATCAGTGCAGAAGCTATGAAATTCAAAGTTTTAAACCTCGAACAGATGATTCAGCATTTTATATAGAATGTATCAGTTGGTGACTTGAAGTTTGTCTTTTCACTGAACTGATATGACCCGCTCCAGCCATTACAAAAGTGTCTGCCTAGACCTGTCTATGTCATGCACAATGCTTTTCTTCCTGAAGTTCTCCTGACACACATCCAGCTTACTAAATAGTATATTTTAGGTTAATTGTTAATGACCACATTATTAGCTACACATGCTTTTAAGTGGCTGTAATAAATTATATTTAAAGTATGTAGGCTGCTACAAAAGTAATGTGTGAATTCCGTTCAGCCAAATGAATATGTAAGATATAAATAACTGTGCTAAGAATGTCAGACATCCCAGCATGAGTGCATCAGGAACAGCTTCTTTGCTGGGATATTCACTTGTGACAGTGTCAAGGGGTAACTACAATGAGAAAAACAATTCAGATCAGAGAGCTATGTGCTCAGAAATGTTGCAGAATAGGTATGGCGGCTGATAGGCTAACAAAGTTATAGTAAAAACAAGAAGCAGTGGTTTCATTGGGATAAGAAACATGAACTCTCTACACTAAACAGATTTTAAACAATACCTGGTCTGTTGAATTATATCAGTTTATTCAGATGAGCGGAAATACTGAAACACCGCAGGACAGGATAAAAAATCAACAATATGAACTCTTAAGTGCCAAAGAATACCTGAGCATTATTGACGAACATATCATAGCGCCTTAACAGCAGTATACCCTGTAGCGACTGTATTTTTCAGTGGCATGATATTGAATGCCAGTCTTGGAATGACTCCAGAAACATCATGGTAGATAAAGTATAATGTAGTAGAAATCCCAGCCCCAATGTGTTGATTCAACTCAATATCAGTGAGACGTGAGGTTGCAAAAGACCACCACCTTCTAATTTGCAACATTTTGCACTCACATGGAAGCATGTCCATGGTTCATTCTGAACACTTTGCTAAGTCAATGCCTTGGCAAATTCAACCAGATCTGACAACAAATGATGGACCAATTCACCATTATTTATATTGTATTTAATGTATTTAGTGTATTTAATAAAAAGGTCACTTGGTGTATTATATTAGATCAGGGGTCTTCAATCACAAACCTGGAGAGTTACAGGTTTTGTTCTAACCCAGTTGCTTAATTAGAAAGCAATTATTTCCAATAATTTAATTTCATGGCTTGTTAGTGTTTTAACTCAGCTATGTTAGGTCATTCTCATATCCTAGATTTTCTTCCCTTTCTAAGGATATAATCCAAATAACTTGAAGGCTAAAATGGGTGAATAATTTTCAGTCCTTTACTTTTTTCTTCTCTTTTTTCCCAAGTATTTAATTAAACCCAATAGTGCATGATAAATAGACAATAAGTGTAAATGGTAACAAGATAATGGAGAAATGCTGGTCTCTTTTATCATTTGCATGTTATTACTAATTAGGAGCGATTAAAACCAAGACTACAGCTGTTTAAGACTAAAATAAGCAATAAGGGTTCAAAATCTTAATGAGCGAGACAACGAAAATGAAGCTTAAGTGTTACTTGAGCAATAAGTGCTTCTTATTAAGCAATTGGGTTGGAGCAAAACCTGCAGCCACTGTGGCCCTCCAGGACAGTGATTGAGGACCCTGTATTACATCCTGTTCTTCACAACCACATACTGTCCGCTTTTAGAATTTCTTATTATCAGTTAAGAGGACCTTGTCTTGTACTTTCATTTCCTTTTAATCCCTCATTTACAGGCATGGTAAATTGGAAACTTTGCTCGTGTAGTCTGATATTTGATTTTTATTGATGTCAGTCTCATATCCACCTTAAAGCTGTAGTCTTTACATGAGTCATGCTGTTAGTGTCGACGTTAAGTATTTTCTGACTATATTTTGTTTATAGGAGAGGGCTAAATAGTGATATATCAGTGGTTTTAAGTGTGAGTGTCTCATTCAAAAGGCTTCAAAGCAAAGTGCTTCAAGGGATGAATTGAAAAATGATTTCATGCACACAGAATGCCTTCATTAGAATCTGAACCATTGATTTTTCAAAGCTGTCTATATTTTTCAATCATCACAAGGTGCCAGAGTAATTCCCAGCATTATTTAAAACAAGGAATCCTTCACATCTTAACGTGAGTGGAAAATTATATATATTTCATATATAAATACATTAATCCAGTGTCTGAAGGAAGGCAGGGGGCTGAAAAGAGCCGGCCTGTAAAGAGATGTCAGTCCACTGCTAAGAACACCCATCTTACACCCTTAATATCTCACAGCAGGACAGCTAGTTAACAGAAAATGAATATGCAATGTTTAAAAATACAAACCAAGATGTGATGATGCATTATTGGGAATAAATTTATACTACTTAAAAATTCTGAATCTGTTTTTAATAAACATTTTTTGATAAAATTTTACTTTAAACAAGTTGGATTTCATGGACTACCCTAAGGATAAGCTCAAGCCTGGGATGACACATTCCAGAATCATTAAAACATATTTCACTGCTGATAAGCTCTACTTCCTGATTTTCTCTGAATTACCGATGCTTGAAGATCAAAGTCTTCAGCAAAAATATTTTTGCTTTCTGGCCATCAAATGTGTTGCTTTATCCATTTTTGGTGTCCAAACACAACTGCCACCAAATGCATAAACTAAATACAGCAGCACTTCAGTCACCCTAGTGGTTTTATATGCAGGTTGTCCAGGGTTAAAAAGAATCTTTTTGGACTAAACAAACTTATAATTATATCACTTTCACTAAAGCAGAAAAAGTAGTAAATTTGCTTTCAGCACAATACCTAAGTAAAGAGAGTGGGCTGATGTACATTGATAAGAATTTTTGAAGAAGGCTGTAAACTCAAGTAGCTAATCTTCCCGGTCACAATATCTCCACATAAGCTAAGATGATCTCTAGAACATTGTTACAAAAATAGGAAAGTATGCCTGTGCTTCACATTTGTTGACTTGCTTGACTCATGCTCTGAAAAACTAAACCAGATATGAAGATAAATGCAGAACCAGCTTACTACTAAAAAGATGCAGTAGATTGATTAAGAGGCCACTTAGTGTGTAACATTGCAACATCCTCCTCCCAACAGCATTGTTTCAAAATTCAATACATTAAGTCAGCAGTTAAGAAGAGTGGTTTTTTTTGCATGACTTGGGAGTTATATTACTGGGCTTTCATTCCACATCCAATCTGGAACTCATTGGTGCTAATCAATCTCACATCCTGGTTTACTATTAAAACCAGTATGGTAACCCCACAATTCTTTTTCCACCGTCTCCTTTACTTCATCAAAATTAATGGCTCCTTCTTTAAACCTTGGTCCCTTTATAACTCAAAACATGGTTAAATATTTGCTGAGTTTGTGTCCCCTGGCATTTACACATTCAGATCTTTCATAAACCTGTCTTTGTATATTGCTGGCAATCCCATGTCTTTCCTGTCTTGGTCATCTCATAGAATACAGACACAAGGTGAAATATTTTGTATGAATTATTGCTCAATTTATCTATTGTCACACGTGTGCGAATGGGAGCCAGCCACTGGGACCAAAAGAAGGGAATTCCATGCCCGGCTGGAAAAATGGCAGGGTGCTCTTAACCCTCTTATTTTGTCCCTGCAGACCAGACACTGGAAATTCTGCCTGAGTACAAAGACATCACTTCCACCTCGGCCCTGAGGATGATGCCACTTCCTGTCCCAGCCCTGAGGACAATGTCTCTTCCTTAAAATATCTCTATAAAACCCAACTCCTGTCCTCTGTTGGGCAGTTCTGTTTTGGACTCCGATTTGTGCACATTACTGCTATCAATTTACTCAATTTTTGCAGCCAGGAAATAATATACAGGTGGCTGCCCCAAACCTTTGTTTTGTGTCAAGGCTCATTTTTTCACACTATCTAACCTCTATGTGAATCTCTCATCGTCTTTATAAATTCTGTCACTATATTATATTTGACCCAATGCCAAGCATTTTGTTATCCTTTACCTTCTATCATAGTATGGCAATGTGAACTTTCCTCTGGCCCTCCTACTTCTAAGAGAAGTATTTTTAAAAGTATCACTGCTTCTTCCAAAATTTACAAAACTTTTCAAAACAGTTTAGATGTGTTTACGCTTAAAGATTACACCTAGAAAGCCATTGATTTGGCTGAGGATGTCCATTGTCATCTCAGCTCACTGGAATTCCCAGGCATGTTTTTGCATATATTCTGGGATGCCTTCCTAGACTCATTTTACTAGTTCTCTTTAGCTACCTGCCTTGCTTCAGTTCTTTTGCCCTTTGAGTTTTCCCTCTTGAGATATCCTTTCTCTGTCTTCCTCTAAGCAGAGGCTATTTGCAATTGGTAAAATGTTTACGTTGGCTCAAGCCTCCTGCTTGTAATCTACTTTCCTTTTCCTAAAACCTCTTTCTCTTATCTAACCCTTCTTGAACTCTTTCACATCCCGCGAGGCAAGACTTTGTGCCAAGACATTTAACCACGCCCAGGGCCGGAAATAAAAGACAAAGAATAGATGACAAAGTAGAACGTGGTAAAGAATTCAAAAACATTGGTGCGATACACATGCAGAGCAGGTTAGAGATAATGAGAATACTAAAATTCAAAAGTCTCACAAAAATGATAGTAAAGATCGCATTATCGCAAACAAATGGAAATTATTACTCTGTGAAATAACGGAACAGTGAAAAGAGATCTGATGGCATGGTGGAGCAGTGGGTAGCGCTGCTGCCTCACAGTTAGGAGACCTGGGTTCGCTTCCTGGGTCCTCCATGCATGGAGTTTGCATGTTCTCTCTGTGTCTACGTGGGATTCCTCCCACAGCCCAAAGACATGCAGGTTAGGTGCATTGGCGATTCTAAATTGTCCTGTGTTTGTGTGCGCATGCCCTGCAGTGGGCTGGTGCCCTGTCCGGGGTTTGTTTTCTGCCTTGCGCCCTGTGTTGGCTGGGATTGACTCCAGCAGACCCCCGTGACCCTATAGTTAGGATATAGCGGGTTGGATAATGGATGGATGGATGAAAAGAGATCCAATATATTGTTTGGATGTAAACTTTAAGTCAGAGACTTGTAGATTGTCTAATTTGTGGTGTCATCAGGGAAAAGTAGTGTTTCTTCCCAATGAAAAGGCGTTTTTGTTTTTTGTTGTTTGGTGAAGGTGAAATCCACATACACAAGTGTCAGAGATGTTAGGTGGCTGGTGCGTTGCGCAGTGTCAGGAGGGTCGTCGAGCGAAGTGAGCAGAATGCAAAGCCACAAACATCAATTGAGAGCATGTGGAAATACAGTGACCATCTCAGGGCTGTCTTAACAGCATTATAGGCCCCCGGGCAAAGTAGTGCACTAGGGCCCCTATCTACACAATTGCTCAGCAAGTCACAACATACAAGGATTACCATGGGGACCCCAGGCAACTACGCAGCATGCCCTTGTGTTAAGACAGCCCTGCACCATCTACAGAAAATGCTCACACAGCCAGACACTTTAAAACTGTTCTCAGGTGCAAAAACTTGTTTGTACTACCTTTGAGAAAGTCGTGCTGTCATTTTGAGAAAACAACTGGAAGTACAGTAAATGGTATTTAATAATGGTCTTAATAAAGGTCTTCTGAGTAATCCTGATGAACAGAAGTAGGCTGTTTTGCTAGCACTCATGATTTCCAAAGAACGGAGATGTGTTTTCTAACTGGTATTTCTCTCATGGGAAAGGACTGTATAGTGTTGTAATGAAAGCAGCATTAAACATGCCATCTGAATGTCAAAAATAAATTCTTTCTGTGAGTTTTGAAAAATTCTTCAGCATACATGATATCTTCATAAGAGTCGATCCATTCATTTTCCAAACTCTTTTATATGCAATTCAAATATCATGGGATGCCAGAGTCTATCTCAACAGAATGAGATGCAAGGCAGGAACCGTTCCTCTACCGGTCCACTATAGCGGCCATTAAGAGTCACCATCAATGTCATTAGAACATAGATAATCAAGCACAGAGGCACAGAGGTCTGTGGCAACATCAGTAATATGATAATTGGAGACTTTACTTTGAATTCTCCCAGTAAAAAAATTACCAATACAGCCTGTGACACTGAAATAATTTTAAAGCAAATAAAAAAAGCCTGTCACTGTCGCATGCAGTCTCCACTCCCTGATGAATAGTAACATATGGTACACAGTGTATACCGATCAAAAATATACATTTACTTGAATCTGAGCCTCTCTGTACAAAGACTGGCATGGAATTACATCATTTGACAACATCAAATCTGTTTAATTAAATTCAGGATGGTGAGGGCAAGAAATTCTAAACTTCAAATGAACTTTGATACACAGTAGATACGCTTATCCTTTTAATACCTCATTACAAAATAAATGTAAAGTACCATTAACATGTCCGATTATATGTAAAACATCTACTAAAATTAATTCATAAATAACATTCTTTATAAGATAAAAATGCAGTTTTTGAGAGACACCATGTTTGCATATTTTGCTTGTTAAGTTTTTATATTAGAAACGACAGCTGGTTATTGCAATTGAAATAAAGCACGGATTCTGCCCCTTTCCTCGGGTAGGATTTAATTAGTTTCAGAATGTTGTTATCATTATTATGTACTGTTTATATTGTTTTGGCAGTATGATTAAAGAATAAGGAGAATAAGTCTTTCTAAAATGCAAAACAATATCAAAAATTTCTTAGCCATGTTTCACTACATAATCAATAAGAAATTGAAATCTATACTGACAGCATCAAGCACAAGAGACAAAACACTACATGCGAGGCCAGTGCTGGTGGCAATCCAAGCAGTGAAAGGCACTCAGCAGGAACTGATTTTGAACATCAACAGGGCACGTCCGGCACCTACCAAGCCAACAACGAAATCCCCTTTGGGAAGTGGGAGCAAAACAAGTTTAACCAGGAACTTAAACATGGTGACAGAAAAAGAACGTTCAGACTCCATAAGGAAGTTATCCAAACTCTGCCACCCTGGAATTGTCTGTCCGGATTATAATCAGCACACCATAATGCATTATACCAGTTCATTTTATTTCTGTTTTGTGCACTTTGCATTTGTAAGCTTGACACCAGAAACCCAACTTAGCCGTTGTTTTAACTTTAATATTAGCGCACTTTTAAATTTCAGTTTATCTTCCTTATTGTGCCATTCTATCAACATTCAATTTTTAATGTGGCGTTAGACTTCTGTTTACACGCTTCACCTCGCGACAAATGACAAAGTGTCCATCTTCTTTTCATATGCCATACAATTGTTCTGCATCCTTGCTACTCCGTTAAGCGTAGGTTCGGTCAGTTCGTTTACCAAGTCATCCCTGTTTCCCTGGAAATCTTACCCAATATATACTGTATGTACGAGTCACCGTTTTTTCTTTAGGTTGTACATATAAAATTTAAACTGTGAATCCACTCAATTACAAAAAGTGAGTCATTAAAAAAATTAAAAATTGTAAATAAAAAAGTAATATTGGTCCTATTCTGTAATCCTGGACATGTCCATCTTTACATTTCCTTCAGGAGTAATATTTGCATGGCTCCTAATGTGCACTATGTTAAAAGTTTATGTAAATTGTTGGGTACACAAAGAAAGCCCTCAAGACAACAATGTCTGAAACACTTCAGCAAGGCATAGCCGAGTGGACGTTAATTGCCCTGCCACACTCTCTTACACACACGCACGCACTCGCAGGACAGCCGACAAGTAGGTTCCACAGTAAAAGAGACTTCTCAAAATGCAAATTAACACGCGAGGATGAATTATCGGAATAAATCCTGTATTATTTATAAATCCTACTTTTGATTGCTTTATTTAACTATAACGTTTAATTTTTAATCTATTCTACTTACCGGACAATATTAAGCATAGGCACGATCTACGGATGACACTTTCCAGGCGAATCATCTGACACATTTTACTCGTAACAAACTCTTGGTCTTTGTTTTCTGTGAAGTACATAGGTTTGTAAAGCAAATCTTTAAGCGAGATCACTTTGGTTTCTCACCATAAAAAATGCTTTTATCCGTTTTTGGTTTCAGAAATCGCGAGTAGAACAAACACGCCTGTCAGCAGGCTATAAATAACAGCAGCACAGTGCAGTCCCTCGTTAAGTGTGTGGTGGCAGCTTCTCTGAAGAGTGCGGCTTCTTCTCGCTGTTCCGTTTTGTTTCAGGAGCTTTCTGATTATAAAAATACAAAATAATAAAAAGGTTTAGATGTAACAATGCAATTACACATGCAAAGTACCTAAAACACACTGATAATTTCAATCGATATGTGCGTCTAAGTATATTTGCCTGTAGAATAGTTTTTTTTTCATTGCTGAAACGGAATTTTATTACGTCATTATGAGCCTCTCTCATATATGAATTCAACTTAATTCCGTCTGCGCAGTATAGCTATTGTGGCTGCGGATGAAGGTTTGCTAGGTTCTAGCATATAAAGTATATTTTAAAAAGTCAGAATGTTTCACATAAATCCAAACTATGTTTTAAAAATAAATTACACATTCTTAACACTACAGTTTTGATCTTCTTATCAATGTAGTTAGGGTTTATTTGAACAATAATAATAATAATTACCAAGCAGTGAAAGGCACTCAGCAGGAACTGATTTTGAACATCAACAGGGCACGTCCGGCACCTACCAAGCCAACAACGAAATCCCCTTTGGGAAGTGGGAGCAAAACAAGTTTAACCAGGAACTTAAACATGGTGACAGAAAAAGAACGTTCAGACTCCATAAGGAAGTTATCCAAACTCTGCCACCCTGGAATTGTCTGTCCGGATTATAATCAGCACACCATAATGCATTATACCAGTTCATTTTATTTCTGTTTTGTGCACTTTGCATTTGTAAGCTTGACACCACAAACCCAACTTAGCCGTTGTTTTAACTTTAATATTAGCGCACTTTTAAATTTCAGCTTTCACTTCCTTATTGTGCCATTCTATCAACATTCAATTTTTAATGTGGCGTTAGACTTCTGTTTACACGCTTCACCTCGCTACAAATGACAAAGTGTCCATCTTCTTTTCATATGCCATACAATTGTTCTGCATCCTTGCTACTCCGTTAAGCGTAGGTTCGGTCAGTTCGTTTACCAATTCATCCCTGTTTCCCTGGAAATCTTACCCAATATATACTGTATGTACGAGTCACCGTTTTTTCTTTAGGTTGTACATATAAAATTTAAACTGTGAATCCACTCAATTACAAAAAGTGAGTCATTAAAAAATTAAAAATTGTAAATAAAAAAGTAATATTGGTCCTATTCTGTAATCCTGGACGTGTCCATCTTTCCATTTCCTTCAGGAGTAATATTTGCATGGCTCCTAATGTGCACTATGTTAAAAGTTTATGTAAATTGTTGGGTACACAAAGAAAGCCCTCAAGACAACAATGTCTGAAACACTTCAGCAAGGCATAGCCGAGTGGACGTTAATTGCCCTGCCGCACTCTCTTACACACGCACTCGCAGGACAGCCGACAAGTAGGTTCCACAGTAAAAGAGACTTCTCAAAATGCAAATTAACACGCGAGGATGAATTATCGGAATAAATCCTGTATTATTTATAAATCCTACTTTTGATTGCTTTATTTAACTATAACGTTTAATTTTTAATCTCTTCTACTTACCGGACAATATTAAGCATAAGCACGATCTACGGATGACACTTTCCAGGCGAATCATCTGACACATTTTACTCCTAACAAACTCTTGGTCTTTGTTTTCTGTGAAGTACATAGGTTTGTAAAGCAAATCTTTAAGCGAGATCACTTTGGTTTCTCACCATAAAAAAATGCTTTTATCCGTTTTTGGTTTCAGAAATCGCGAGTAGAACAAACACGCCTGTCAGCAGGCTATAAATAACAGCAGCACAGTGCAGTCCCTCGTTAAGTGTGTGGTGGCAGCTTCTCTGAAGAGTGCGGCTTCTTCTCGCTGTTCCGTTTTGTTTCAGGAGCTTTCTGATTATAAAAATACAAAATAATAAAAAGGTTTAGATGTAACAATGCAATTACACATGCAAAGTACCTAAAACACACTGACAATTTCAATCGATATGTGCGTCTAAGTATATTTGCCTGTAGAATAGTTTAAAAATAAATTACACATTCTTAACACTACAGTTTTGATCTTCTTATCAATGTAGTTAGGGTTTATTTGAACAATAATAATAATAATTACCCTAGAATATCCAGGATATTTTCAAGGTTAGCTACTCACAAGAATACCCAATTGGAAGATTCGTGTATTGTGGTCGAGTAAAGGAACTGCTAGTCACCCCTTAAAAAATTTCAGGAGCCCAACCTGTTTAATTTCAACAAAAGTATTTTGTGTAAGTCAAACAAAAATTAGAGCTGCTATATGCACTAACAGAAAAGCTTCAAAATAAGATTGCAGTAAGGCAAGGTGATCGTAAGGAAATCAGGAAAGATCTCCATCCTGTGTTGGGTTCAGTGCAAGACTGAACACCTCATCCGGGCAGCACTGGGATTTTTAGCTGGGCGACCAGAACAGGTGGAGTCAGTTGCCCAGACTGGGCATCTTCTCTATGTTGTGGATGCAACAAGAGCATCATTGCCGCCTCTTGACCTGGAGTTGTATTCCATACATCTGAGGAGCTTGGAGAGTGGTCCACAGATTAGCATGCATGACATGGCCCCCACCTCAGTTGAGCCCCATGGGGGTAAGTGGACCTGACCGTGAAGTTATGGGCCCAATAGAGGGTGTTGGCATTGGCATTAAAAGTATCCTTGCGATAGAGCACATAGGACCATAAACTGAGGAACCACTGAGTGATCCAAGTGTTGGAGTTTCTCTGCAAACAGAGCCACTGCAGAAGGGTGTGGTCCATCACCAGAGTAAACTAACACCTGAGGAGGTAGTAACAAAGTTGTGTGATAACCCATTTGATGGCCAATGACTTCTTCTCAATAGCCACATACTTCAACTCCTAGTCCAGCAGTTTACGGCTCAGTTAAATGACGGGGTGTTCAGCTACATCGACGACTTGGCTCACTACAGTGCCAAGGCTGGTACTGAAGGCGTCAATCTGGAGGCAAAAGTGTAAAGAAAAGTTTGGGACCCATAATTCCAGAGCTTA
>NW_024376974.1:0-24693 GCF_016835505.1 Polypterus senegalus | reverse complement strand
TAAAAGGGTTTTTTTTAAACAAAAAAATTGAACTTTTTTTTAAAAAAAACAAATTTTCCCTGGGGGAAAAACAGTTTTTAAAACGTGTACAAAAGTGATTTTCAGGCCCTAAAAACGCTTATGGTAAATTTCGTTACCTTCAAATCAAACCTGTGGAAAGTAAAAATCCCCTTGGGGAAAAAGCAGTTCTAAAATGATAAATTTCCCCAGCCCCTTTATGGTTAAGAACTGGAGCCCCAACTTTTTTTCAAAGTGCACTTCAACACCTCATACTCATTTTTAAACCCCCAAACCCTTGCTTTGGGGCCAAAAATGAAGTTGAGGAAACCAATGAGTCTGTTGAAAAACCCACTTGAAACACATCTCATATAGTTTTTACAAAAATGAACTGTTTTGAACATTTTCCCTGGTGGAAAACAAGCCTTTACAATGTGGGTCAAAAGTGATTTTCGGGCCCCTGAAACGTGTATGGAATTTGCCCCCTTCAAATCAAACTCTGTGGAAAGTCAAAATACTCTGGAAAAAGATTTAAATGATGAATTCCCCCAGTACCTTTATGGTTAAGAACTTTTTGGGATGGTTTCCAACTTTTTTTCAGGCACTTCAACACCTAACCACTTTTAAAACCCCAGACTTGCTTTTAAAAAAACGGGAAGTTGAGGAAACTAAATGAGTCTGTTGTGAAACCACTTAAAACACATCTGCAATATTTTTTTCAAAAATGAACTGTTTTAACTTTTTCTGGGGAAAACGTTTTACACATTTTACACAAAGTGTTTTTCGGGCCCTGAAATCTTAGTGAATTCAAGTTACCTTCAAGTCTAAGTCTGGGGAAAGCAAAATACCTGGTAAAAGCATTTAAATGATGAATTCCCCATTTTATGGTTAAGAACTGTTTGGTTTTTTTCCCAACTTTTTTTAAAAGTGCACTTAAACATCTCATACCCCTTTTGAAACCCCATTTGACTTGCATTGGGCCAAAACTGAAGTTAAATGAAACCGGGAGTCTGTTGTGAAAACCACTTGAAACACATCTGCACATAGTTTTTTGAAATGAACTGTTTTGAACAGTTTCCTGGTGGAAAACAAGCCTTTACACTTTTTACACAAAGTGTTTTTGGGCCCTAAAACCCCGCGGGGGTGAATTAAGTTACCTTCAAACCCAAACTCTTGGGAAAGTCAAAATACCTGGAAAAAGCAGTTCTAAAGGGTAAATTCCCCAGTACCTTTATGGTTTAAGAACTGTTTTTTTGGTTTAACTTTTTTTCCCAAAGTGCACTTAAACATCTCATACTCATTTTTTGAAACCCCCTTTGACTTGCTTTGGGGGCCAAAAAACTAAGGTTGAGTGAAACTCAATGAGTCTTTTTAAAAACCACTTGAAACAATCTGCACATAGTTTTTAAAAAATGAACTTTTTTGAACTTTTTCCCTTTGGTGGAAAAAAAAGCCTTTACATTGTGTACACAAAGTGATTTTCGGCCCCCCTGAAGCAAGCAGGTGAATTCTTTTTTACCTTCAAATAAACTCTGGGGAAAAGTCAAAATACTCGGAAAAGCAGTTCTAAATGATGGAATTCCCCAGTACCTTTAGGGTTTAAAGAACGGGGAAGGGTTCCCCCAAAACTGTTTTTCAAAAGTGCATTTTCAACACCTCATACCCCTTTTTTTGAAACCCCCATTGACTTGCATTGGGCCAAAACTGAAAGTTGAGTGAAACTCAATGAGTCTGTTGTAAAACCCTTTGGAAACACATCAAAGCAATAGTTTTTACAGAAATGAACTGTTTTGAACATTTTCCCTGGGGAAAAAAACAACCCTTTTTTACACGTTTTTGAAAAAAGTGATTTTCAGGCCCTAAAACGTTATATGAATTTTTACCTTCAAATCAAACTCTGTGGAAAGTAAAAATACTCTGGTAAAAGCAGTTCAAAAATGATAAATTTCCCCCAATTACCTTTATTTTTAAGAACTGTTTAGGTTTCCCCCAACTTTTTTTCAAAGTGCATTTCCCAACATCTCATACCACTTTTTGAAATCCCCATTGACTTGCTTTGGGGCCCAAAAAACCGAAGTTGAGGAAACTCAATAAAGCTTTGTAAAACCCTTGAAACACATCTCGCATAGTTTTTTCAAAATAAAACTTTTTTTTGAACAGTTTCCTGGTGGAAAAAAACCCTTTTACACAATGGGCCCACAAAGTGTTTTTCCCAGGCCCTAAAAGGGGCCTTTATGGTAAATTTCGTTACCTTAAAAATCAAATCTGGGGAAGTCAAAATACTCTGGTAAAGCAGTTCTAAATGATAAAATTCCCCCCAGTACCTTTAGGGTTTAAAGAACTTTTTGGAGGGTTTCCCCCAACCCGTTTTTCAAAGTGCACTTAAACACCTCATACTCATTTTTGGGAAACCCCCATTGGCTTTGGGGCCAAAACTGAAGTTAAATGAAACTCAATGAGTCTGTTGTAAAACCATTTGAAACACATCTAAAATAGTTTTACAGAAATGAACTGTTTTGAAAAGTTTCCTGGTGGAAAAAAACCCCTTTTACACATGTGTACACAAAGTGATTTTCAGGCCCGGGAAACGCTTTGGGGGAATTCGTTACCTTAAAATCAAATCTGGGGAAAAAGTCAAAAACTCGGGAAAAAAGCAGTTCTAAATGATAAATTTCCCCCAGTCCCTTTTTAGGGTTTAAGAACTGTTTGGAGGGTTTTCCCCAACTTTTTTTCAAAGTGAAATTTCAACATCTCAAAACTCATTTTTTGAAATCCCCTTGACTTGCTTTTGGGAAAAACTGAAGTTAAATGAAACTCAATGAGTCTGTTGTAAAAACCCTTGAAACACACCTTGGCGAAAAAAGTTTTTACAGAAATGAATTTTGTTTTGAACAGTTTCCTGGTGGAAAAAAAACCCCTTTTACACATTTTACACAAAGTGATTTTCAGGCCCTAAAAGGGGCCGTTTGGTAATTCAAGTTACCTTCAAGTCTGTCTGTGGAAAGTAAAAAATACTCTGGTAAAAGCAGTTCTAAAAGGGCCCCCAGTCCCTTTTATGGTTAAGAATGTTTGGAGGGTTTCCCCAACCCTTTTTTTAAAAGTTTTTTCCCCAACATCTCATACTCATTTTTTGAAATCCCCATTGATTTTCTTGGGCCAAAACTGAAGTTAAATGAAACTCAATAGTCTGTTGTGAAACCTTTTAAAACACATTGCAACATATTTTTAAACAGAAATGAACTTTTTTGAAAATTTTCCTGGGGAAAACCCCGCCTTTACACATGTGTCCCAAAAGTGATTTTCAGGCCCTGAAACGCGTTTGGTGAATTAAAGGGTTACCTTAAAATCAAATCTGTGGAAAGTCAAAATATTTTCCCTTAAAAAACAGTTCTAAATGATAAAATTTCCCCCAGTCCCTTTTATGGTTAAGAACTGTTTGGTTTGGTTTCCCCACCTTTTTTTCAAAGTCCCTTAAACATCTCATACTCATTTTTTTGGAAATCCCCATTGATTTGGGCCGGGGGCCCAAAAACTGAAGTTGAATAAAAACTCAAGGGAAGTCTTTTTGGAAACCATTTTAAACACTTTGGGGGCGAATAGTTTTAAAAGAAAAGAACTGTTTTGAAAGTTTCCGGGTTAAAACCAACCCTTTTAACATTTTAAAAAAGTGTTTTTCGGGCCCTAAAACCCCGTTATGGTAAATTTCGTTCCCTTTCCCAAAAAACCCCTTGGGAAAAGAAAAATACCCCCTTAAAAGCAGTTCAAATGATGAATTCCAGTACCTTTATGGTTAAGAACTTTTTTGGTTTGGTTTCCCAACTTTTTTTAAAAGTACTTAAACACCCTAAATACCATTTTTGAAATCCCCATTGACTTGCGGGGGGAAAACTGAATTTGGGAATGAAACTCAATGAGTCGGGTTTGTGAAACCATTTGGGAAACACATCGCACAAAATTTTTTTACAGAAATGAACTTTTTTGAACAGTTTCCTGGGGGAAAAAAGCCTTTACACTTGTGTAAAAAAAGTGATTTTCGGGCCCTGGAAACGTTATGGTGAATTCAAGTTACCTTCAAACCCAAACTCTGGGGAAAAGTAAAAATACTCGGGTTTAAAAGCAGTTCTAAAGGGAAAAATTTCCCCCAAATTCCCTTTTAGGGTTTTGGGAACTTTTTTTAAGGGTTTTCCCCCAACTGTTTTCAAAGTGCACTTCAACATCTCATACTCATTTTTAAAAACCCCCTTTGGGACTTGCTTTGGGGCCCAAAAAACTGAAGTTGAGTAAACCCAATGAGTCTGTTGTAAAAACCATTTTGAAACACATCTCGACATATTTTTTTTTACAGAAATGAACTTTTTTAAAAACATTTTCCCTGGGGGAAAAACAAGCCTTTACACTTGTACACAAAGTGATTTTCAGGCCCTAAACGCGTTATGGTAAATTTCGTTACCTTCAAATCAAACTCTGTGGAAAGTCAAAAATCCCTGGGAAAAGCGGGTTCAAATGATAAATTTCCCCCAGTCCCTTTTTATGGTTAAGAACTTTTTGGGATGGTTTCCCAACTTTTTTTCCAAAGTATTTCCCAACATCTCTACCACTTTTTGAAATCCCCATTGACTTGCATTGGGCCAAAACTGAAGTTGAGTGAAACTCAATGAGTCTGTTGTGAAACCACTTGAAACACATCTGCAACATAGTTTTTACAGAAATGAACTGTTTTGAAAGTTTCTGGTGGAAAACAAGCCTTTACACATGTACACAAAGTGATTTTCAGGCCCTGAAACGCTGCTAGGTGAATCAGTTACCTTCAAATCAACTGTGGAAAGTCAAAATACTCTGGTAAAAGCAGTTCTAAATGATGAATTCCCAGTACCTTTATGGTTAAGAACTGTTTGATGTTTCCAACTGTTTTTCAAAGTGCACTTCAACATCTCATACTCACTTTTTGAAATCCCCATTGACTTGCATTGGGCCAAAACTGAAGTTGAGTGAAACTCAATGAGTCTGTTGTGAAACCACTTTAAACACATTGGCTAAGTTTTACAGAAATGAACTGTTTTGAAAGTTTCTGGTGGAAACAAGCTTTACACATGTGTACACAAAGTGATTTTCAGGCCCTGAACGCTTATGGTGAATTCAAGTTACCTTCAAATCAAACTCTGTGGAAAGTCAAAATACCTGGTAAAAGCAGTTCTAAATGATGAATTCCCAGTACCTTTATGGTTAAGAACTGTTTGATGGTTTCAACTGTTTTTCAAAGTGCACTTCAACATCTCATACTCACTTTTTGAAATCCCCATTGACTTGCATTGGGCCAAACTGAAGTTGAATGAAACTCAATGAGTCTGTTGTGAAACCACTTGAAACACATCTGCATATAGTTTTTACAGAAATGAACTGTTTGAACAGTTTCCTGGTGGAAAACAAGCCTTTACAATGTGTACACAAAGTGATTTCAGGCCCTGAAACGCCGTATGGTGAATTCAAGTTACCTTCAAATCAACTCTGTGGAAAGTCAAAATACTCTGGTAAAGCAGTTCTAAATGATGAATTCCCCAGTACCTTTATGGTTAAGAACTGTTTGATGGTTTCCCAACTGTTTTCAAAGTGCACTTCAACATCTCATCCTCACCTTTTGAAATCCCCATTGACTTGCATTGGGCCAAAACTGAAGTTGATGAAACTCAATGAGTCTGTTGTGAAACCACTTGAAACACATCTGCAACATAGTTTTTTACAGAAATGAACTGTTTTGAACAGTTTCCTGGTGGAAATCAAGCCTTTACACATGTGTACACAAAGGTGATTTTCAGGCCCGAAGCTTATTTTAGGTGAATTAAAATTTACCTTCAAATCAAACTCTGTGGAAAATCAAAATACCCCTTAAAAAAGCATTTCTAAATTTTAATTTTAGTACCTTTTGGTTAAGAACTGTTTGGAGGGTTTTTCCCCAACTTTTTTTCAAAGTGCACTTCAACATCTCATACTCACTTTTTAAACCCCCATTGATTTTGAAATTGGGCCCCAAAACGAAGTTGAAGGGAAACTCTGGGTCTGTTGTGAAACCACTTGGAAACACATCTGGACATAGTTTTACAGAAATGAACTGTTTTGAACATTTTCCCTGGTGGAAAACAAGCCTTTAAAATGTGTACACAAAAGTTTTTTTCAGTTCCTAAAAAGCGTTATGGTGAATTCAAGTTACCTTCAAATCAAACTCTGTGGAAAGTCAAAATACTCTGGTAAAGCAGTTCTAAATGATGAATTCCCCAGTCCCTTTTATGGTTAAAAAACTTTTTGGATTGTTTCCCAACTGTTTTCAAAGTGCCCCAATACCCATACCCCTTTTTGGGAAACCCCCATTGACTTGCTTTGGGGCCCCAAAACTGAAGTTAAGGGGAAACTCAATGGTCTGTTTGAAACCATTTGGGAAACACATCTCCCGACATATTTTTTTTACAAAAATGAACTGTTTTAACATTTTCCCTGGTGGAAAACAAGCCTTTCCACTTGTGTCACAAAGTGTTTTTCACCCCCGGGAACCCCGTTTTTGGTGAATTCAAGTTACCTTCAAGTCTAAGTCTGTGGAAAGTCAATATACTCTGGTAAAAGCATTTCCCAAAATTAAAATTTCCCCCAGTACCTTTATGGTTAAAACTGTTTGGATTTTTTTTCCCAACTTTTTTTCAAAGTGCACTTCAACATCTCATACTCATTTTTTGGGGAAATCCCCTTTGGGCTTGCTTTGGGGGAAAAACTGAAGTTGAGTGAAACTCAATGAGTCTGTTGTGAAACCATTTTAAACACACCCTGCGACATATTTTTTTAAAAAAAATGAACTTTTTTTAAAAATTTTCCCCTTTGGGGGAAAAAAAAAACCCTACACATGTGTACAAAAAGGGTGTTTTTCCCGGGCCCCTGAAGCAGCGTTTTTGGGTGAATTCAATTTAACCTTAAAATCAAATCTGGGGAAAAGTCAAAATACTCTGGTAAAGCAGTTCTAAATGATAAATTTTAGTCCCTTTTTAGGGTTTAAAACTGTTTGGTTTGGTTTCCCAACTGTTTTTCAAAATTCACTTCAACATCTCATACTCATTTTGGGGGAAACCCCCCTTTGGGCTTGCTTTTGGGCCCCAAAACTGAAGTTAGTAAAAACCCCAAATTTGAGTCTGTTGTGAAACCATTTGGGAAACACATCTGGACATATTTTTTAAAAGAAATGAACTGTTTTGAACAGTTTCCGGGGGAAAAAAAGCCTTTACAAATTGTACACAAAGTGATTTTCGGGGCCCAAAAGAGCGTTTGGGTAACCAAGTTACCTTCAAGTCTAAGTCTGTGGAAATTCAAAATACTCGGGAAAAAAGCAGTTCTAAATGATAAATTTCCCCCAGTACCTTTAGGGTTTTAAAGAACTGTTTGGTTTGGTTTAACTGTTTTCAAAGTCACTTCAACATCTCTTTACTCATTTTTTGGGAAATCCCCTTTGGGCTTGCTTTGGGGCCCCAAAACTGATTGGGTGAAACCAATAAAGTCTGTTGTGAAACCACTTGAAACACATCTGCGACATAGTTTTTTAAAGAAATGAACTGTTTTGAACATTTTCCGGGGGAAAAACAAGCCGTTACACATGTGTACACAAAGTGATTTTCAGGCCCTAAAAGCGGTTTGGTGAATTCAAGTTACCTTCAAGTCTAAGTCTGGGGAAATTAAAAAAATACTCTGGTAAAAGCAGTTCTAAATGATAAATTTCCCCAGTACCTTTAGGGTTTAAGAACTGTTTGGATTTTTTCCCCAAACTTTTTTAAAAAGTCCCCTTTAAACATCTCATACTCATTTTTTAAATCCCCATTGACTTGCTTGGGGCCCCAAAACTGAAGTTAAATGAAACTAAATGGGGTCTTTTTGTGAAACCATTTGGGAAACACATCTGCGACATAGTTTTTACAAAAAAAATGAACTTTTTTGAACTTTTCCCTTGGTGGAAAAAAAAGCCTTTACAAATTTTACAAAAAAGTGATTTTCAGGCCCGGGGCCACGTTTGGTGAATTCAAGTTCCCTTTAAATCAAATTGTGGAAATTCAAAATACTCTGGAAAAAAGCAGTTTCTAAATGAAATTCCCCAGTACCTTTATGGTTTAAGAACTGTTTGGATTTTTTTCCCAACTTTTTTTCAAAGTGCCTTAAACATCTCATACTCATTTTTTGGGAAATCCCCATTGACTTGCATTGGGCCAAAACTGAAGTTAAATGAAACTCAATGAGTCTGTTGTAAAACCCATTTGGGAAACACATCTTTGACCTTATTTTTTTACGAAATGAACTTTTTGAACAGTTTCCTGGGGGAAAACGGCCTTTACAAATGTGTACACAAAAGTGTTTTTCGGGCCCCAAACCGTTATGGTGAATTCAAGTTCCTTTAAATCAAACTTGTGGAAAGTAAAAAAACTCTGGTAAAACCGGGTTCTAAATGATGAATTCCCCAGTACCTTTATGGTTAAGAACTGTTTGGATTTTTTCCCCAACTGTTTTCAAAGTGCACTTAAACATCTCATACTCATTTTTTGGAAACCCCCCATTGCCCATTGGGCCAAAACTGAAGTTAATGAAACTCAATGAGTCTGTTTGAAACCATTGAAACACATCTGCGACATATTTTTTACAAAGAAATGAACTTTTTTTGAACTTTTTCCCTTGGTGGAAAACAACCCTTTTTACAAATGTGTACCAAAGTGTTTTTCAGGCCCTGAAGCGGTTTAATTGAATTAAAATTTTTTAAATCAAATCTGTGGAATTAAAAAATACTCAAAAGCAGTTCTAAATGATTAATTCCCCAGTCCCTTTTATGGTTAAGAACTGTTTGGTTTGTTTCCCAACTTTTTTTCAAAGTGCATTTAAAATTTCATACTCATTTTTTGAAACCCCATTGACTTGCTTGGGCCCCAAAACTGAAGTTGAGGGGAAACTCAATGAGTCTGTTTGAAACCACTTGAAACACACCCTGGACATAGTTTTTACGGGAAATGAACTTTTTTGAACGGTTTCCTGGGGGGAAAAACAAGCCTTTACAAATGTGTACAAAAAATTTATTTTCAGGCCCTGAAACCGTTATGGTAAAATTCAAGTTACCTTCAAATCAAATTGTGGAAATCAAAATATTTGGGGTAAAAGCGGTTCTAAATGTTTAAATTCCCCCAGTCCCTTTTGGGTTTTAAGAACTGTTTGGAGGGTTTTCCCCAAACTGTTTTTAAAAGGGGTGCATTTCCCAACATCTCATACTCATTTTTTGGAAATCCCCATTGCCCATTGGGCCAAAACTGAAGTTGAATGAAACTCAATGAGTCTTTGTGAAACCATTTGGGAAACACATCTGCAACATAGTTTTTACAGAAAGGGAACTTTTTGAACATTTCCCTGGTGGAAAAAAAACCTTTCCACATTTTACACAAAAGTGTTTTTTCCGGGCCCCTTTAAGCGTTTATGGTGAATTCAATTTAACCCCCAAATCAAACTCTGTGGAAAGTCAAAATACTCTGGTAAAACCTTTTCCTAAATGATAAATTTCCCCCAAATTACCTTTATGGTTAAGAACTTTTTGGGATTTTTTTCCCCAACGGGTTTTTCCCAAAGTGCACTTCAACATCTCATACTCATTTTTTGAAATCCCCATTGACTTGCTTTGGGGCCCAAAACTGAAAGTTGGTGAAACTCAATGGGGTCTTTTTTGGCCCCGAAACACATCTGCGACATTATTTTTTTTACAGAAATGAACTGTTTTGAACAGTTTCCTGGTGGAAAACAACCTTTACAATTTACAAAAAAGTGTTTTTTCAGGCCCTGAAGCAGCGTTATGGTGAATTCAAGTTACCTTCAAATCAAACTCTGGGGAAAAGTAAAAATACCCCCTTAAAAAAGCATTTTCCTAAATGTTTAATTCCCAGTCCCTTTTTAGGGTTTAAAGAATTTTGGAGGGTTTTCCCCAACTTTTTTTTTAAAAGGGTCACTTCAACATTTCATCTCACTTTTTGAAATCCCCATTGACTTGCATTGGGCCAAAACTGAATTTGGGAATGAAACTCAATGAGTCTGTTGTGAAACCACTTGAAACACACCCTCGACATATTTTTTTACAGAAATGAAACTTTTTTGAACATTTTCCTGGTGGAAAAAAAAGCCTTTACACATGTGTACAAAAAAGTGTTTTCAGTTCCTAAAACGCGTTATGGTGAATTCAAGTTACCTTCAAATCAAACTCTGTGGAAAGTCAAAATACTCTGGTAAAAGCAGTTCTAAATGATGTTTCCCCCAGTACCTTTATGGTTAAGAACTTTTTTGGATTGTTTCCCAACTTTTTTCCAAAAGTGCACTTCAATATCTCATACTCATTTTTTGGAAATCCCCTTTGGGCTTGCATTGGGCCAAAACTGAAGTTGGGGTGAAATAATTGAGTCTGTTGTGAAACCACTTGAAACACATCTGCGACATATTTTTTTACGAAATGAACTGGGGCAGTTTCCTGGTGGAAAAAAAACCTTTTCCCTTGTGTACACAAAAGTGATTTTCGGGGCCCTAAAAGCAGCGTTATGGTAATTAAAAGTTCCTTTAAGTCTAAATCTGGGAAAGTCAATAAAACTCTGGAAAAGCAGTTCTAAATGATAAATTTCCCCCAGTACCTTTATGGTTAAGAACTTTTTTTTGGATTGTTTCCCAACTTTTTTTCAAAGTGCACTTCAACATCTCATACTCATTTTTGGGAAATCCCCATTGACTTGCAGGGGGCCCCAAAACTGAAGTTGGAGGGAAACTCAATGAGTCTGTTGGGGGAAACCACTTTAAAAAACATCTGCGACATATTTTTTACAGAAATGAACTTTTTTGAACAGTTTCCTGGTGGAAATCAAGCCATTACACAGGGACAAAGGGTTTTTTCGGGCCCCTGAAGGGGGTTATGGGTGAATTCAAGAAACCCTTCCCAAATCAAACTCTGGGGAAAAGTCAAAATACTCTGGTAAAAGCAGTTCTAAATGATGAATTCCCCATTACCTTTAGGGTTTTAAGAACTGTTTGGATGGTTTCCCAACTGTTTTAAAAGTGCACTTAAACACCCTCATACTCATTTTTTCCCCCCATTGACTTCATTGGGCCAAAACTGAAGTTGAGTGAAACTCAATGAGTCTGTTTGAAACCACTTTAAACACATCTGCAACATATTTTTTACAGAAAGGGAACTGTTTTGAACATTTTTCCTGGTGGAAATAAAACCCCTTACACATGTGTACACAAAGTAATTTTCGGGTTCCAAAAGCGTTATAGGAATTCAAGTTCCTTTAAATCAAACTCTGTGGAAAGTAAAAATACTCTGGAAAAAACGGTACTAAATGAGGGTTCCCCAGTACCTTTTTGGTTAAGAACTTTTTTGGATGGTTTCCCAACTTTTTTTCAAAGTGCACTTCAACCTCATACCCCTTTTTGGGGAAACCCCATTGACACTTTGGGGCCCCAAACTGAAGTTGAAAAAACTCAATGAGTCTGTTGTGAAACCCTTGAAACACATCTGCGCCCTATTTTTTACTGAAATGAACTTTTTTTGATCAGTTTCCTGGTGGAAAACAAGCCTTTACACATGTTTTACAAAAAGGGAAAATTTTTTAGGCCCTGAAACCGTTAGGGGTGAATTCAAGTTACCTTAAAAATAAAACTCTGGGGAAAAGTAAAAATACTTTGGTAAAAGCAGTTCTAAATGATAAATTTCCCCCAGTACCTTTATGGCTAAGAACTGTTTGGATGGTTTCCCAACTTTTTTTCAAAGTGCACTTCAACATCTCATACCCCTTTTTTGGAAACCCCCTTTGACTTGCATTGGGCCAAAACTGAAGTTGGTAAAACTAAAATGAGTCTGTTGTGAAACCACAAAACACATCTCACGAAAATTTTTTTTCCCCGAAATGAACTTTTTTGAACGTTTCCTGGTGGGAAAACAACCCTTTTTCGCGAATTGTACAAAAAGGGTGTTTTTCCCAGGCCCTAAAAGCAGCGTTAGGGTTTTGGATTCAAGTTACCTTCAAATCAAACTCTGTGGAAAGTCAAAATACTCTGGTAAAAGCGGTTCAAAGTGGAGTTCCCCAGTACCCTTTATTTTTAAGAACTGTTTGGATGGTTTCCCAACTGTTTTTCAAAGTGCACTTAAACATCTCATACTCACTTTTTGAAATCCCCTTTGGGCTTGCATTGGGCCAAAACTGAAGTTGAGTGAAACTCAAGGGAGTCTTTTAAATTGAAACCACTTGAAACACATCTGCGACATATTTTAAAAAAAGGAAATGAACTGTTTTGAACAGTTTCCTGGGTAAAAAAAAACAAGCCTTTACACATGTGTACACAAAAGTGTTTTTCCGGGCCCCTGAAGGGGGTTATGGTGAATTAAAGTTCCTTAAGTCTAAAGTCTGTGGGGGGGTAAAAAATACTCTGGTCAAAGCAGTTCTAAATGATAAATTTCCCCATGTCCCTTTTTGTTTGGGAAAGAACTGTTTGGAGGGTTTTCCCCAAACTTTTTTTCAAAGTGCACTTCAACATCTCATACTCACTTTTGAAATCCCCATTGACTTCTTTTGGGCCCAAAAAACTGAAGTTGAATGAAACTCAAGGGAGTCTGTTTTTGAAACCATTAAAACATCTGCGACATATTTTTTACAGAAATGAACTGTTTTTGAAAAAGTTTCCTGGTGGAAAAAAACCCACACTTGTACCAAAGTGTTTTTTCAGGCCTGGCGGCGTTAGGGGTGAATTAAAAGTTCCCAAATCAAACTCTGTGGAAAAGTAAAAATACTCGGGGAAAAACCAGTTCTAAATGAGGGTTCCCAAATTGCCTTTATGGTTAGAATTTTGTTTGGATTTTTTTTCGAGCTTTTTTCCTAAAGTGCACTTCAACATCTCATACTACTTTTTGAAACCCCCATTGACTTGCATTGGGCCAAAACTGAAGTTGGGGTGAAACTCAATGAGTCTTTTTTGGGAAACCACTTGAAACACATCTGGACATAGTTTTTACAGAAATGAACTGTTTTGAACAGTTTCCCTGGTGGAAAACAAGCCTTTAAAATGTGTACAAAAATTTTTTCCCCGGGCCCTGAAGCGCGTTATGGTGAATTCAAGTTACCTTCAAATCAAACTCTGTGGAATGTAAAAAATACTCTGGAAAAAGCAGTTCAAAATGTTTAAATTTCCCCCAGTACCTTTATGGTTAAGAACTGTTGGATGGTTTTCCCAACTTTTTTTTTCAAAGTGCATTAAAACATTTCATACTCATTTTTTGGAAATCCCCATTGACTTGCAGGGGGCCCCAAAACTGAAGTTGAGTGAAACTCAAGGGAGTCTTTTAAATTGAAACCATTTGGGGAAACACATCTGCGACATATTTTTTTTACAGAAATGAACTTTTTTGAGCAGTTTCCTGGTGGAAAACAAGCCTTACACATGTGTACAAAAAAGTTTTTTTTCGGGCCCCTAAAACCCGTTATGGTGAAAATTCAATTTTTCCTTAAAATCAAATCTGTGGAAAGTAAAAAATACTCTGGTAAAGCATTTCCCTAAAATGATAAATTTCCCCCGGGTACATTTATGGGTTTAAGAACTGTTTGGAGGGTTTTCCCAACTTTTTTTTCAAAGTGCACTTAAACATCTCATACTATTTTTTGGAAATCCCCATTGACTTGCATTGGGCCAAAACTGAAGTTGAATGAAACTCAATGAGTCTTTTGTGAAACCACTTGAAACAAATCTGCAACATAGTTTTATACAGAAATGAACTGTTTTGAACCTTTCCGGTGGGGAAAACAACCCTTTTCCCAAATGTGTACACAAGTGATTTTCAGGCCCTTGGCAGCGTTATGGTGAATTCAAGTTACCTTCAAATCAAACTCTTTTGGGAAATCAAAATATTGGTAAAGCAGTTCTAAATGATGAATTCCTCAGTACCTTTATGGTTAGAATTTTGTTTGGATTTTTTTCCAACTGTTTTCAAAGTGCACTTCCAACATCTTCATATACTCACTTTTGAAATCCCCATTGACTTGCAGTTGGGCCAAAACTGAAGTTGAATGAAACTAATGAGTTCGTTGTGAAACCACTTGAAACAATATCTATTATGTTTTTTACAGAAATGAACTGTCTTTGAATGGCTTCCTGGTGGAAAGCTTCCTTTACACATGTGTACACAAAGTGATTTTCAGGCCCTGAAACGCTGCATGTGGAATTCAAGCTACCTTCAACCAAAACTCTGTGGAAAGTCAAAATACTCTGGTAAAAAGCAGTTCTAAATGATGAATTCCCAGTACCTTTATGGTTAAGAACTGTTTGGATGGGTTCCCAACTGTTTTTCAAAGTGTACTTCAACATCTCATACTCACTTTTTGAAATCCCTCATTGACTTGCGCCTAAAACTGAAGTTGAGTGAAACTCAATGAGTCTGTTGTGAAACCACTTGAAACACATCTGCGAGATAGTTTTTTACAGAAATGAACTGTTTTGAACAGTTTCCTGGTGGAAATCAAGCTCTTACATTACGTGTACATTGTACAAAGTGACTTTTCAGGCCCCTGGAAACGCCAAGTATGGTGAATTCAAGTTACCTTCAAATCAAACTCTGTGGAAAGTCAAAATACTCTGGTAAGTGCAGTTCTTAAATGATGAATCTCCTTGGTACCTTTTATGGTTAAGAACTTTTTGATGGTTTCCAACTGTTTTTCAAAGTGCACTTCAACATCTCATACTCACTTTTTGAAATCCCCATTGACTTGCATTGGGCCAAAACTGAAGTTGAGTGAAACCTCAATGAGTCTGTTGTGAAACCACTTGAAACACATTCATGTATATAGTTTTAACAGAAATGAACTGTTTTGAACAGTTTCCTGGTGGAAAACAAGCCTTACACATGTGTATGACAAAGTGATTTTCAGGCCCTGGACGCTGCTATAGGTGAATTCGCGCTACCTTCAAGTCTAAGTCTGTGGAAAGTCAAAATACTCTGGTAAAAAGCAGTTCTAAATGATGAATTCCCCAGTACCTTTATGTTTAAGAACTGTTTGGATTGTTTCCCAACTGTTTTTCTCAAAAGTGCACTTCAACATCTCATACTCACTTTTGAAATCCCCATTGACTTGCATTGGGCCAAAACTGAAGTTGAGTGAAACTCAATGAGTCTGTTGTGAAACCACTTGAAAACACATCTGCGAACATGTTATTTACAGAAATGAACTGTTTTGAACAGTTTCCTGGTGGAAAACAAGCCTTTGGTTATTAAATGTACACAAAGTGATTTTCAGGCTCTGGAACGCTGCTATGGTGAATCTAAGTTACCTTCAAATCAAACTCTGTGGAAAGTCAAAATACTCTGGTAAAGTAGTCTCCAAATGATGAATTCTCCCAGTACCTTTATGGAGAAGAACTGTTTGATGGATTCCCAACTGTTTTTCAAAGTGCACTTCAACATCTCATACTCACTTCTTTAAACTCCCCATTGACTTGCATTGGGCCAAAACTAAAGTTGAGTGGAAATCTCAATGAGTCTGTTGTAAAACCACTTGAAACACATTATCTACGACATAGTTTTTACAGAAATGAACTGTTTGGAACAGTTTCCTGGTGGAAAACAAGCTCTTTACACATGTTACACAAAGTGATTTTCAGGCCCTGAAACGCTGTGTGGAATTCAAGTTACCTTCAAATCAAACTCAGTGGAAAGTCAAAATACTCTGGCAAAAGCAGTTCTAAATGATGAATTCCCCAGTACCTTTATGGTTAAAGAACTGCTTGATGGTTTCCTCAACTGTTTTTCAAAGTGCACTTCAACACCTCTATACTCACTTTTTGAAATCCCTACTGACTTGCATTTGGGCCAAACCCTCCAGAAGTTGAATGAAAACTCAATGAGTCTGTTGTAAAACCACTTGAAACACATCTGGTGATATAGTTTTTTACAGAAATGAACTGTTTTGAAAGGTTTCCTGGTGGAAACAAGCCTTTAGACATGTGTACACAAAGTGATTTTCGTGGTCCAGAAAACGTGTGCTGGTGAATTCAAGTTACCTTCAAATCAAACTCTGTGGAAAGTCAAAATACTCTGTTAAAAGCAGTTCTAAATGATGAATTTCCCAGTACCTTTATGGTTAAGAACTGTTTGGATGGTTTCCCAACTGTTTTTCAAAGTGCACTTCAACATCTCATACTCACTTTTTGAAATTCCCATTGACTTGCATTGGGCCAAAACTGAAGTTGAGTGAAACTCAATGAGTCTGTTGTGAAACCACTTGAAACACATCTACGACATAGTTTTTTACAGAAATGAACTGTTTTGAACAGTTTCCTGGTGGAAAAACAAGCCTCACACATGTGTACACAAAGTGATTTTCAGGCCCTGAAACGCTTATGGTGAATTCAAGTTACCTTCAAGTCTAAGTCTGTGGAAAGTCGTAATACTCTGGTAAAAGCAGTTCTAAATGATGGTGAACCCCAGTACCCTTTCGCGGTTAAGAACTGTTTGATGGTTTCCCAACTGTTTTTCAAAGTGCACTTGGCAACATCTCATACTCACTCTTTTTGAAATCCCATTGACTTGCATTGGGCCAAAACTGAAGTTGGTGAAAACCAATGAGTCTGTTGTGAAACCACTTGAAACACATCTGCAACATAGTTTTTACAGAAATGAACTGCCTTTTAAACAGTTTCTGGTGGAAAACAAGCCTTTACACATGTGTACACAAAGTGATTTTCAGGCCCTGAAACGCTGCTATGGGTGAATTCAAGCTACCTTCAAGTCTAAGTCAGTGGAAAGGCCAAATACCTGGTAAAAGCAGTTCTAAATGATGAATTAGCATATTTCGGTAGTTGAAGAACTGTTTGATGTTTTCCCAACTGTTTTTCAAAGTGCACTTCAACATCTCATACTCACTTTTGAAATCCCTATTTGACTTTGCATTGGGCCAAAAACTGAAGTTGAATGAAACTCAATGAGTCTGTTGTGAAACCACTTGAAACACATCTTATATTAGTTTTTAACAGAAATGAACTGTTTTTGAACAGTTTCCCTGGTGGAAAACAAGCCTCTTATACATGTATACACAAAGTGATTTTCGTGTCCTGAAACGCGTAAGTATGTCGAAACTCAAGCTACCTCAAGTTCAACTTCATGTGGAAAGTCAAAATACTCTATGTAAAAGCAGTTCTAAATGATGAATTCCCAGTACTTTTATGGTTAAGAACTGTTTTGGATTGTTTCCCCAACGTTTTTCAAAGTGCACTTCAACATCTCATACTCACTTTTTGAAACTCCCATTGACTCTGCAGCAATAAACTGAAGTTGAGTGAAACTCAATGAGTCTGTTGTGAAAACCACTTCAATCTGATCTATGACATAGTTTTTAGCAGAAATGAACTGTTTTGAACAGTTTCCTGGTGGAAAACAAGCTCTTTCATAGGTGTGTACACAAAGTGATTTTCTAGGCCCCTGAACGTTGCGTATTGGTGAATTCAAGTTACCTTCAAATCAACTCTCCAGTAAGTCAAAACTACTCTGGTAAAAGCGAGTTCTAAATGATGAATTTCCCAGTACCTTTATGGTTAAGAACTGTTTGGATGGTTTCCCAACTGTTTTCAAAGTGCACTTCAACACATATCCACCTCACTTTTTGAAATCCCCATTGACTATGCATTAAACCAAAACTGAAGTTGAAGTGAAACTCAATGAGTCTGTTGTGAAACCACTTGAAAAACATCTGCGAATATAGTTTTTGCTAGAAATGAACTGTTTTGAACAGTTTCCTAGTGGAAATGTTTCCTTTTACACATGTGTGTACATGAAGTGATTTTCAGGCCCTGAAACGCAAGTATGGTGAATTCAAGCCATCTTCAAATCAAATCTCAGGAAAGTCAAAATACTCTGGTAAAAGCAGTTCTAAATGATGAATTTCCCAGTACCTTTTATGGTTAAGAACTGTTTTGATGAGCCTTCCAACTGTTTTCAAAGTGCACTTCAACATCTCATACTCACTTTTTGAAATCCCCATTGACTTGCATTAGCCAACCAGAAGTTGATGAAACTCACTGAGTCTGTTGTGAAACCACTTGAAACACATCTGCGACATGTGTTTTTTACAGAAATGAACTGTTTTGAACAAGTTTCCTGGTGGAAACATGCCTTTCACACATGTGTACACAAAGTGATTTTGTGTCCCTGAAAAACTATGGTGAATTCGTCTACCTTCAAGTCAAAGTCTGTGGAAAGTCAAAATACTCTGTAAAAGCAGTTCTTAAATGATGAATTCCCCAGTACCTTTATGGTTAAGAACTGTTTGATGGTTTCCCAACTGTTTTTCAAAAGTGCACTTCAACATCTCATAACCTCACTTTTTGAAATCCCCTACTGACTTGCATTGGGCCAAAAACTGAAGTTGAGTGAAACTCAATGAGTCTGTTTGAAACCACTTGAAACACATTCATGCATAGTTTTTACAGAAATGAACTGTTTTGAACAGCCTGTGGAAAACAAGCCTTACACATGTGTACAAAGTGATTTTCAGGCCCTGAAACGGTGGTGAATTCAAGTTACCTCAAATCAAACTCTGTGGAAAGTCAAAATACTCTGTAAAAAGCAGTTCTGTCGATGAATTTAGTATTATGGTTAAGAACTGTTTGGATTGTTTCCGAAGCTGTTTTCTAAAGTGCACTTCAACATCTTCATACTCACTTTTGAAATCCCCATTGACTTGCTTTGGGGAAAAAAAATTGAGGAAACTAATGGTTTTAAACCACTTGAAAAAATTTGCATAAGTTTTTAAAAAAAATTTGAACTTTTTTTTCAGTTTAAGTAAAATTTTTAGTCCAAAGTGTTTTGGCCTGAAATCCCTTAATAATTGAAATTCAAACAACTTTGGAAAAAAATTTGGTAAAAATTCAATGATTTTAAAACCTTTGAGACAATTTTTTGAATGCCTTTTAAATCACTTAAATCCTTCCTTTTAAAACCCATTGATTTGAAACTGAATTTGGGAAAAACCCAAATAAATTGGTATTAAAAACATTTGAAATTTTTTAAAGAATTTTAACGTTTCTTGGTAAAAAATTTTTTCCCTAAAAGGATTAATTAAAGCCCTTGGGATCAATGTTCAAAAAACTCTGGTGAAAAAATAAATCTGGAAACCATTAAAATTTAAATTTCCATCCCTTTTTAAATTATTTTCGAAACTTTTTAAAATACTTCAAATTAAACTAATTTTGAAATCTTTTCCAAAAACTATTAGAAATAATGGTTTTTAAACAGAACCATTTAAGTTTTACAGTGAGTTTAACTTTTTTGGGAAACAACTTAATCATTTAAAAATTTTGGAATAAATTGGTGAAATTCAAGTTCCTAAATCCCAAATGTAATTTATTTTAAAATGATTTTATTTTCCGTTTAAGTTTAAATGTTTAAAGTTTTTGGCCTAAAAATTTAAATTCACCATTTTTAAACCCATCCCTTTTTGGAAAAATTTTAAATAATTTTTATAAAAAGTCTCACATATGTTTTTACAGAAATTGTTTGAACATTTTGGTGAAACAATTTACCATTGCAAAATTAATTTAAAACTCTAAACCTTTTTAAAATAAAATTCCTCAAACTAATTTAAAAAGTAAATTTTTGGGCAAACTTTAAAAAATTCCAAAATTTATAAAGTTAACTTTGTTTCCCTGTTTAAATTTGACTTCAACACTCATACCCCTTTTTAAATCCCTTGAAATTCCAAAATATTAAATAAAATAAATTTTGGGTAAAACCCACTTAAACACTTGCCAATTATATAGGTTTTTTTCGGTGGAAAACAAGTTTCCCAAAAGGGACAAATATTTTAAAACCCAAAAGTGTTTTACAATTATTAACTTGGAAAAAATTAACAGTTCAAAATTGAATTCCCCAACCTTTGGTAAACTTGTTTTCCCAAACTTTTTAATAAACCCAAATCTTTGAAAATCCCATGACTGCATTGGGAAAATAATTTGATGAACCAATTTTGTAAACCCTTAAAACTTCCATTTTCCCATAAAAGTTTTGAAATTCAGGTAATCAAGCCTTTAATGTGAACAAATATTTTCGGCCTAAATGTTTAAGTAAATTATTTAAACTTTCTGTAAGTCAAAATTTGAAAAGCATTCTAATTAATCCCTCCCTTTGGGTTAGAACTTTGGTGTTTCCCCAAATTTTTTAAAAGGGGTAACACTTTTTACTTTAAAATATTGTTGATTGCAAACTGTTAATTTGGGAAATCAATGTTTTTAAAAACCATAAAACCCTGAAAATTTTTAAAAAGAATTTTTAAAAAATTTTGGAAACAACAAACTTTAAAAGATTTAAAATTGCCCAAACCAGTTAGAAATTACCTTCAACAAATTTAAAGTGATTAAAAACCCTGGAAACCCCTTTAAAATTTAATTCCCAGCCTATGGTTAAAACTTTTTTTTGAGCGTTTTTAAAAGGGCCCATATTTTATTTAATTTTTTAACTTTTGGGCAAAACAATTACTTTAAACTATTGATCCCTTTAAAACCTGAAAATTTACATAAGTTTTTGAAATAATTTTGAAACAATTCCATGGAAAAAGTTTAAATGTTAAATTTCGGCCCGAAACGTTTATGTGAATTAATTATTTTAATAAAACCCTTTTAATTTAAATTTTAAACTTTAAATATTAACATTTAAAATTTTGGAGGGTTTAACTGTTTTCAAGTGTTAAAATTTATTTTACTTTTAAAAAACCCTTTTCCTTTTAAATTTTTGGCCAAAATTTATTGGAAACTTGAAACCTCTAAAACTTGGGAAATTTTAAGAATTTTTTTTAAAAAGTTTCCTGGAAAAAACCTTCAATGTTAAAATTTTTAGGCCCTGAAACTCGTTTAAAGTTCCTTAATTCAAGCCCTTAAAACAAATACTTGGTTCCAAAAAGCAGTTCTAAATGAATTTCCCCAGTATTTATTTAAAAACTGTGGGTTTCCCCAATGTTTTAAAGTCTAATTAAACTCCTTTAAACCCCATTATTCATTCCAAAAAAATTTAAAGAAATCAAGTTCTTGTAAAATTTGAAACACCCAAATAGTTTTTCAGAAAGAACTTTTGAAATTTCCGGGTGGAAAAAACCCTTTCCCACATGTGTACACAAAGTGATTTTCAGGCCCTTAAACGCGTTTATGGTGAATTCAAGTTACCTTCAAATCAAACTCTGTGGAAATCAAAATACTCTGGTAAAAGCAGTTCTAAATGATGAATTCCTCAGTACCTTTATGGTTAAGAACTGTTTGGATTGTTTCCCAACTTTTTTTCCAAAGTGCACTTCAACATCTCATACTCACTTTTTGAAATCCCCATTGACTTGCATTGGGCCAAACTGAAGTTGAATGAAACTCAATGAGTCTGTTGTGAAACCACTTGAAACACATCTGCGACATAGTTTTTTACAGAAATGAACTGTTTTGAACAGTTTCCTGGTGGAAATCAAGCCTTTACAAATGTGTACACAAAGTGATTTTCAGGCCCTGAAACACGTTATGGTGAATTCAAGTTACCTTCAAATCAAACTATGTGGAAAGTCAAAATACTCTGGTAAAAGCAGTTCTAAATGATGAATTCCCCAGTACCTTTATGGTTAAGAACTGTTTGGATTGTTTCCGAGCTGTTTTCAAAGTGCACTTCAACATCTCATACTCACTTTTTTTGAAATCCCCATTGACTTGCATTGGGCCAAAACTGAAGTTGAGTGAAACTCAATGAGTCTGTTTTGAAACCACTTGAAACACATCTGCGACATAGTTTTTTACAGAAATGAACTGTTTTGAACAGTTTCCTGGTGGAAAACAAGCCTTTACACATGTGTACACAAAGTGATTTTCAGGCCCTGAAGCTGTTATGGTGAATTCAAGTTACCTTCAAATCAAACTCTGTGGAATGTCAAAATACTCTGGTAAAGCAGTTCTAAATGATTAATTCCCCAGTACCTTTATGGTTAAGAACTGTTTGGATGGTTTCCCAACTGTTTTTCAAAGTGCACTTCAACATTTCATACTCACTTTTTGAAATCCCCATTGACTTGCATTGGGCCAAAACTGAAGTTGAGTGAAACTCAATGAGTCTGTTGTGAAACCACTTGAAACACATCTGCATTAGTTTTTTACAGAAATGAACTGTTTTGAACAGTTTCCTGGTGGAAAACAAGCCTTTACACATGTGTACACAAAGTTATTTTCAGGCCCTGAAACTCGTTATGGTGAAATCAAGTTACCTTCAAGTCTAAGTCTGTGGAAAGTCAAAATACTCTGGTCAAAGCAGTTCTAAATGATGAATTCCCCAGTACATTTATGGTTAAGAACTGTTTGGATGGTTTCAACTGTTTTTCAAAGTGCACTTCAACATCTCATACTCACTTTTTGAAATCCCCATTGACTTGCATTGGGCCAAAACTGAAGTTGAGTGAAACTCAATGAGTCTGTTTTGAAACCACTTGAAACACATCTGCGAAATAGTTTTTTACAGAAATTAACTGTTTTGAACAGTTTCCCTGGTGGAAAACAAGCCTTTCCACATGTGTACACAAAGTGATTTTCAGGCCCTTAAACGCGTTATGGTGAATTCAAGTTACCTTCAAATCAAACTCTGTGGAATGTCAAAATACTCTGGTAAAATCAGTTCTAAATGATTAATTCCCCAGTACCTTTATGGTTAAGAACTTTTTGGGATGGTTTCCCAACTGTTTTTCAAAGTGCACTTCAACATTTCATACTCATTTTGAAATCCCCATTGACTTGCATTGGGCCAAAACTGAAGTTGAGTGAAACTCAATGAGTCTGTTGTGAAACCACTTGAAACACATCTGCGAAATAGTTTTTTTTACAGAAATGAACTGTTTTGAACAGTTTCCTGGTGGAAAACAACCCTTTTACACATGTGTACACAAAGTTATTTTCAGGGCCTGAAACTCTTATATGGTGAAATCAAGTTACCTTCAAGTCTAAGTCTGTGGAGAAGTCAAAATACTCTGGTCAAAGCAGTTCAAAAATGATAAATTTCCCCCAGTACATTTATGGTTAAGAACTGTTTGGATGGTTTCCCAACTGTTTTTCAAAAGTCATTTCCCAACATCTCATACTCACTTTTGAAATCCCCATTGACTTGCATTGGGCCAAAACTGAAGTTGAATGAATCTCAATGAGTCTGTTGTGAAACCACTTGAAACACATCTGCGACATAGTTTTACAGAAATGAACTGTTTTGAACAGTTTCCTGGTGGAAAAAAAAGCCTTTACACAGGGTACACAAAGTTATTTTCGGGCCCTGAAACTCGTTATGGTGAAATCAAGTTACCTTCAAGTCTAAGTCTGTGGAAGTCAAAATACTCTGGTCAAAGCAGTTCTAAATGATGAATTCCCAGTACATTTATGGTTAAGAACTGTTTGATGGATTTCCCAACTGTTTTTCAAAGTGCACTTCAACATCTCATACTCACTTTTTGAAATGCTTTTGACTTGCTTAGCCAAAACTGAAGTTGAATGAATCTCAATAGTCTGTTGTGAAACCACTTGAACCATCTGCAATATAGTTTATAAGAAATTAATTTTTGAAACCCTTGTGGAAAAAAGTTCCAATGTGAACAAAGTGATTTTCAGGCCTTAAACGTTTGGTGAATTCCAACGTTTCAAATCAAACTCGTGGAAAGTCAAATTTTAAAAGAGTTCTAAAATAAATTTTGATTTATGGTTAAGAACTGTTTGATTGTCAACTGTTTTCCAAAGTGCACTTCAACACTCTAACTTTTTTGAAACCCCATTACATTGTACAAAGAGTGATAAGCCAATGAGGAATGAATCAATTACTTCAAATCAATCTTAAGTCAAAAACTTGAAAGTTTCTGGGAAACCGCCTACACTGTATGTAAAAGTGATTTTCAGCCCAACGCTTCAGGTGAATTAATTTCCCATAATCAAACTTCTGTGGAAAGTCAAACTCTTAAAAGCAGTTCTAAATGATGAATTCTGAGCCCTTTTTTGGGAAAACTGTTAATGGTTCAATTTTTAAGTGAATTTTAACATTTTACTTTGAAACCCCATTGACTTGCATTGGGCCAAACTGAGTTGAATGAAACTCAATGAGTCTGTTGTAGAAACCACTTGAAACACTTGGACAAGTTTTTACAGAAATGAACTGTTTTGAACAGTTCCCAGTAATCCTTACATGTGACACAGTGTTTATTACCTGAAACCTATGGTGATTGTACCTTCAAATAAACTCTGTGGAAATCGTAAAATACTCTGGTAAAAGCAGTTCCAAATGATGAATTCCCCAGTACCTTTATGGTTAAGAACTTTGGATTGTTTCCCAACTGTTTTTCAGTGAAATCAACCTCATTTACATGATTTGACTTGCATTGGGCCAAACTGAAGTTGAGTGAAACTCAATGAGTCTTTGTGAAACATTAAACATCTGTAAATAGTTTATAGAATGATTTTTGAAATTTGGTGGAAAATAAGTTTCCCCACTTTTGTAACACAAAGTGATTTCTAACTTTTGAAACCCATGGATGAATTGGGCAAAACTAAGTTAGTGAAATCAATATCTTGGAAAATTTTCCAAATTAAATTTTTTTAAAAAAAATTTTTTTTTTTAAAACAACTTTTTTTAATTTT